>NW_024400345.1:0-35772 GCF_905171765.1 Bufo bufo
AGTAGCCCCCCTTATGTGCCAGTAGCCCCTTTATCATGTGCCAGCCCAGTAGTCCCCCATTATCATGTGCCAGCCCAGTAGTCCCCCCTTATCATGTGCCAGTATTGTACCTATATATATAAAAAAAAAAAACAACATACTTACTGTAGTGTCCCACTACGTAAGGGTGGGCACTACTCAAGGGTCAATTGGGTCACGTTGTTCTACACCTCCTGTGGAACATGGTCATGGTATTTTATATTGCATTCTGTCACGGGGTTCCGAAGGTGCACTCGGTCCCCCATTGCCCGCAGACCTGTTGCTTAGCTTTGGGAATGAGGATTTGTGCTTGACTTTATTCCCAGGGCGGCTTTGCTGGCTGAGTGGCTCCCTGCTCCTAGTCTGCCTTGAGCGCCGAGCTGATCACTCGGTGCTCGACTGGTTGGCCTGTCGGTCATGTGACGCTGGCCACGTCACATGACCCTCACTCCCCACTATAAATACAGGCAGCCTGCTGGCCACAGGTTGCCTGTTAATTTCTAGGTTCCTGGCTATTTGTTGGACTACTGAATACTTACCTGATCCTGTTCCCTGACGATCCTCTGCCTGCTCCTCCTGTACTGCGCTTCCATCCTGGTATTGTGACCTCGGCTCCCACCTGACTACTCTCTTAGGACTCCTCTTGTACTTCGCTACTCTCCTGGTATTTGACCCCGGCTTCTCCTGACCATTCTTTGCTTAATCCGTTGTACTGCGTAGCTCTCTTGGTTCTGACCCGGTCCGTTCATGTTCCGTATTTTGTCTTGTCTGTCTTCCCTGCACATATCCTAAGTTAGGGACTGCCGTCCAGTTGTCCCCTGTCATCAGGACTCGTGAGGCAAGTAGGCAGGGCCAGGGGTGAGGGTGGAGCGCAGTGGTCACTACCCTTCCTCCTGTGTGTGTGTGGACGTGACCGTTACAGATTAACAGGCCCAACAACCACTGTATCATGAATCCTCTTATTACCCTGACTGACCATGTCTCTAACTTGACACAGATGGTGCAGGAGCTAGGAGGGAAACTCCTTTCTTTTGAGTTAGGGCAAGGTTCTTCCACTCCTCTGCCCCCCAGTCCACATGTTGAACCCCAGATCAAGCTCCCAGAACCTTTTTCTGGAGACCGGAGGAGGTTTCTCTCCTTTAAGGAGAGTTGCAAACTCTACTTCCGTCTGCGCCCCGAGTCCTCCGGTCCCGAGAGCCAACGCTTGGGGATTATTATTTCTCTACTACAGGGTGATCCCCAGGACTGGGCATTCTCGTTACCTCCTGGGGCCAGTTGTCTGACTTCCAGGGAGGGGTTTTTTCAGGCCCTGGGTACCCTCTATGACGAACCAGACAGGGCCCTGGTAGCCGAGACGGCTCTTAGGGCACTGGTTCAGGGCCATCTCCCTGCGGAGGAGTATTGCACCCAATTCAGACGGTGGTGTGTCCCCTCTGGATGGAATGAACCAGCCCTGAAGAGTCAGTTTAGGTCTGGTCTGTCTGATATTTTAAAAGATCTATTAGTCAGTTATCAAGTTCCAGAGACCTTAGAGGAGATGATGACCCTAGTTGTCCGACTTGACCGACGAGTTAGAGAGAGACGACAGGAACGACAGTTCTGTTCTCAGATGGTGGTCCAGCCAGAGGCCTTTTCCAGGGACAACACTGAGGTATCCACCGAGGATCCCATGCAGGTTGGCATGACCCGGGGTAATCTTTGTCGCAGACGCGGAGAGTGCTTCTACTGTGGAGATCCTGGCCATTGGATCAACAAGTGTCCTAAGAGGGTCCTCTCTGACAAGTCTCCTAAGGCACGACAACCTAAAGACCAGATACACCCTGATTTTTCTAAATATAAGCTTTTGGTACCGATAACAATTTCTCTGGGGGTTAATAAGTGGCCGGGTAAGGCCTTTATTGATTCCGGTTCAGCGGCCAGCTTTATTGACTTAGAATTTGCTAGTAAATTGGGTATTCCAATGTTTGCTTTACCTACACCTATCCATGTCATGGCTATTGATGCTACTCCCCTGATTGGTGGTACGGTGAGGTCATGTACCTCTGAAATTTCTCTGACCGTGGGTGTGTGCCACTCTGAGAGATGTTCTCTTTTTGTCTTGGAGAACCTACCGGTTGAGGTGGTACTAGGGTTGCCTTGGCTCCGTTTACATAACCCCACAATTGATTGGTTCAAAGGAGAGTTGGTGAAATGGGGACCAAAGTGTGACTCATGCTTGTCCGTGGTCCAGGCTGGGGTTTCAGTAAGGTCTAATACATTACCTTCAGTTATTAAAGAATATTCTGATGTATTCTCATCCCCTATTCCAGAGGTTCTACCGCCCCATAGACCGTATGATTGCGCCATAGAGCTAATAGAGGGTGCCGAATTTCCTAAAGGGCGAATTTATAATCTTTCAGGGCCCGAACGCAAGGCTATGGAAGATTATATTAAGGAGAGCCTTGCTAATGGGCATATTAGACCTTCAGTCTCTCCTATGGGAGCAGTGTTTTTCTTTGTTAAAAAGAGGGATGGTGGTCTTAGGCCTTGTATTGATTACCGGAGACTAAATAAGATCACTGTCCAAAATAGATACTCTCTCCCATTGATTCCGGATTTATTTAACCAGGTTCTGGGGGCAACCTGGTTTTCCAAGATTGACCTGAAAGGGGCATACAATCTAATCCGAATCAAGGAGGGAGACGAATGGAAGACAGCGTTCAATACTCCGATAAGACACTTTGAATATCAGGTGATGCCTTTTGGACTCAGCAATGCCCCAGCTGTGTTCCAAAACTTAATGAACGATATTCTTAGAGAGTATTTAGGTAAATTTATTATTGTCTATCTTGACGACATTTTGATATTCTCTCCTGATTTCGAATCTCATGTGTCTCATGTCAAACAAGTATTAGAGGTGTTGAGGGAGAACCAGCTATCCGCTAAGCAAGAGAAATGTGTCTTTGGGGTACAGGAGATACTGTTTCTAGGGCATGTTTTGACTCCTCACGCCTTTAAGATGGATCCTGGTAAGGTTTTAGCAATTATGGAATGGGTAAGGCCTTCATCCTTGAAGGCTTTACAACGGTTTTTGGGTTTCGCTAATTACTTTCGTAAATTTATTATGAATTTTTCTGTAATTGCTAAGCCATTGACCGACCTTACTAAGAAAGGGGCGGATTTGGAGAATTGGTCTACCAAGGCCATTTCTTCATTTGAAACATTAAAAAAGGCATTTAGTAGCGCTCCCATTCTGATCCAGCCTGATCAGGAAAGACCCTTTATTGTGGAGGTAGATGCGTCCGAGGACGGCGCAGGAGCAGTTCTTTCACAGGGTCCTGCTAGCCTCACTAACCTGAGACCGTGTGCCTTCTTCTCCAGGAAATTCTCTCCCACGGAGAGAAACTACGACATTGGGAATAGGGAGCTGCTGGCTATTAAATGGGCATTTGAGGAGTGGAGGCATTTTTTGGAGGGGGCAAGGCATCGAGTAACTGTGGTCACTGATCATAAAAACCTAATGTTTCTCGAGTCGGCTAAGAGGTTGAATCCCCGACAAGCCCGATGGGCTCTGTTTTTTACCCGTTTTGATTTCTCCATTACGTTCAGGCCGGGAAGTAAAAATGTGAAAGCAGACGCATTATCCCGGAGCTTCCATGCCTTTCAACCCACTGAGACGCCGCCTGAATCCATCCTACCAGCAAACATCTTCTTAGCAGCTCTAACCCAGGATATCTCGGCTCGCATTAAGGCTGAACAACATCTGGCACCGGCATCCACCCCAACAGATAAGTTGTTTGTTCCCGTACAATTTCGTCTCCAGCTGTTGGGGGAGTGTCACGATTCGGCCTTTTGTGGACATCCGGGTGTTGAGGGCACTAAGGATCTGGTTTCTAGATCCTATTGGTGGCCCACTCTGACCAGGGATGTCAAGTCCTACGTGTCAGCCTGTGAGGTTTGTGCCAGGTCTAAGACATCTAGGACTCGCCCTGCTGGTAACCTACGACCCCTACCCATTCCCAGTAGACCCTGGTCCCATATCTCGATGGACTTTATAACTGACCTACCGCTGGCGGAGGGTAAGACTGTGGTTTGGGTAGTGGTCGATAGGTTTAGCAAGATGGTTCATTTCATTCCCCTGTCTAAACTTCCGAATGCTAAAACCCTGGCGTCTATTTTTGTGAGAGAGATTGTTCGTTTACATGGCATCCCGGAAAACATTGTTTCTGACAGGGGTGTGCAGTTTGTGTCCAAATTCTGGAGGGTCTTCTGTCAAAGATGTAAAATTTCATTGTCTTTTTCTTCTGCCTACCATCCTGAGAGTAATGGGCAGGCTGAACGCCTTAATCAGTCTGTGGAACAATTCTTGAGGTTGTATGTTGCTGATGACCAGCAATTATGGGTCAAATTCCTTCCGTTGGCTGAATTTGCTTTGAATAACCGTGTCAATTCTTCTGCTGGGGTCTCCCCTTTCTTTTGTAACCATGGTTTTCATCCCCGTTTTCATTCGGGGTCGTCCGTCTCCTCCTCTAACCCTGAAGCGGATAAACTCTCCTCCGAACTGTGCACAGTTTGGGCCCGGGTTCAATCGAACCTAGAAAAGGCTCAAAGTTCTCAAAAACTCAAGGCCGATAGGAGACGTTCAAGGGGGGTGAACTTTCAGGTTGGGGATAAAGTATGGTTGTCCTCCAAGAATCTATCTCTCAAGGTAACTTCTAAAAAATTTGCTCCTCATTTTATTGGACCATATAAGATCACGGAGGTGATTAACCCGGTATCTTTTAGGTTGGAGCTGCCCGAGTCATTCCACATTCATAATGTGTTCCATAAATCTCTGCTTAAAAAATATTTTGAACCGGTAGTACCATCAAAAGCCTCGCCTCCGCTGGTTCTTGTTAATGATGCTGTCGAGTATGTGGTGTCTAAAATAGTGGATGTCAGGAAGGTGCGTAATGCCTTGCAGTACCTGATTCACTGGAAGGGGTATGGACCTGAAGAGAGATCTTGGGTACCTGCTAGGGAGGTTCATGCTCCTAGACTTGTTCATAAATTTCATTTAGAACACCCTGAAAAGCCATCGCCTGAAGTCTTGGGTCCGGTGGCCCCTCGTAAAAGGGGGGGTACTGTCACGAGGTTCCGAAGGTGCACTCGGTCCCCCATTGCCCGCAGACCTGTTGCTTAGCTTTGGGAATGAGGATTTGTGCTTGACCTTATTCCCAGGGCGGCTTTGCTGGCTGGGTGGCTCCCTGCTCCTAGTCTGCCTTGAACGCCGAGCTGATCACTCGGTGCTCGACTGGTTGGCCTGTCGGTCATGTGACGCTGGCCACGTCACATGACCCTCACTCCCCACTATAAATACAGGCAGCCTGCTGGCCACAGGTTGCCTGTTAATTTCTAGGTTCCTGGCTATTTGTTGGACTACTGAATACTTACCTGATCCTGTTCCCTGACGATCCTCTGCCTGCTCCTCCTGTACTGCGCTTCCATCCTGGTATTGTGACCTCGGCTCCAACCTGACTACTCTCTTAGGACTCCTCTTGTACTTCGCTACTCTCCTGGTATTTGACCCCGGCTTCTCCTGACCATTCTTTGCTTAATCCGTTGTACTGCGTAGCTCTCTTGGTTCTGACCCGGTCCGTTCATGTTCCGTATTTTGTCTTGTCTGTCTTCCCTGCACATATCCTAAGTTAGGGACTGCTGTCCAGTTGTCCCCTGTCATCAGGACTCGTGAGGCAAGTAGGCAGGGCCAGGGGTGAGGGTGGAGCGCAGTGGTCACTACCCTTCCCCCTGTGTGTGTGTGGACGTGACCGTTACACATTGTATGTGTATTTTAATGTTATTTCCTGTGTACCAGGCCTGTTAGGGGTGTAGTTTCTCCTCCCAAGCTGTAGAGGGAGCTAGGGAAGCCCCTAGTATATATAGAGAGGTCCAGTCCAGGGAAAGTGTGTGTGGTCAGAAGTCAAGTGAGCACTTAAACCAGAGGTTAGCTGAAGAGCAGCTTCTGACATGCAGCTAGATAGCCCAGGTTCCTAGCTTGCACCCAGGAGAAGAAGTTGCCTCCTGGAGTTATCCTGCATCAAGCAAAGTACAGTGCAGAGCCAATTTTAACCAGCAAATAGAAAGCTGAAAGACAGAAGGATACTTACAGCAAGAGGATTTACACCAGAGGAAGTTTTCCCTACCCAAGTATAAAGCCAGCTATAGGGCATACGGGCCTTGGAGAAAGCCAGACAGAATCTGAGGAAAATACAGCCTGATCTGTAAGTGTTATCCCCTCTGAGTATCTTGCAAAGACTTTGCCTGCCACTTATGTGAAGCCTGCCTGTAACCAACATTGTACATGTGGAGCTAACTGAGACCTGTAAATAGATGAACTGTTCAGTAAAAAGAAGTTCTGGTTCACTGCAACTTTGTGTACCTTAATTATTCCTACAACAAATCGGTGTGCCACCGTTACAGGCACTGGCGTCACAAACTATAAGGGATCTTTCCACCGGCACATTAAACTTCCAACACCCAGGGCACCTCACCTACCACCCGGCCTGGTCCCTATATACAGAGAGTGTCCCAGAGGATCCATGTGCCAGCCTCTCCATCACTGCTGTACGCCTGCCCAGGGTCTTCTACAAATTGTGAGTACCAAGAGTAACCCTCGCTCTGCCTATTAACTCGTGACCTCACATTCGCTCACCCTGCAGGACTGGCGTACTGCATGTTTTGGCGTCACAAACAGGATGCGAATATTTCTACACCATAGTGGAATCTGAACTGTGTGCCATAATTACCTATTAAGTGATAAATGCCCTATCTGTTTATTTGAAAATTATTGGGGCCAAAGAACTGTGGACAATCGCGGTGTGAAAAACTGTATGTTGTGGACTGTTTGCTGCTTTTTGAGTGGAGAGTCTCCTGCCGGAATGGCCTTACCTGCGAACAAGACCCCAGAGCCTGAAATGATTGGAGAGGGAGAAGCACCACCCGCCTATACTCCGGAGGGGCCACCTTGCTTCCCACCGCGGTCGCAGCCCGAGTCGTGCCCTAGCTCGCGGGGTGGATTTGTCAAGCCTACTGCGCAATGGCCTTTGCTGATGGCCGAGATACGCGCTGCGGCAATACGAAAGTCTACCAAAAAAAATATCTACTTCGAGGAGCTCGCGAAGATGGTATACGAGCACCACACGAATACTCAGCCCTGTCTGGAGAGAAGGATGGGAGTAGTGGTAACGTTTGATAAAAGCCGGGGTTTCGGGTTCATCAAGGACTTCTCCACAGGCCGAGACCATTTTGTGAATCGGAGGTCTGTAAAACGCAGTTACTTACCCGAACATTTGCATAACCTCCGCGAAGGAGAAGAAGTGGAATTTACCCCCGCCGAGGGCCTGAGGGGTCCTTATGCCACGGCCATCACCCGTCCTAAGTCCGAACCGGAGGATTGGGAAGAGCCTAAGGAGCCCACCAGTCCGGAATGCGAGCCAGAGAATCCGGTGGGGCCTGCTCGCAATACTTACCAGGAGAGGGGTTCGTTTACAGGCCCCAACATCTTCTGGCAGCCTACGGTGTTAGAGAAACGGGTGAGTCCCTATCCCTCACCTGAATTGTCCCGCAGGGAGAAGACACAAGTGGAGATGGAAAACATGCAGAAATTCCATGAGACCCTTGATGTCCAGCGGCGAGGAAAAAGTCGTGACTCAACACCTGTACCTGCTGCGACAGTACCGGATCCCTGCAGCGGAGCATCACATGAGAATCTGGAGGACCAGATCACCAGGCTAGAAATCCATCTTGAGGGCTTGCGTCAAATTGCTGCGTCCAGAGTGGCACCAATACCACCGGACAATAGCGATTCGTCCAAGAACTCTGATGTCCCCGGGCCTACAGTGAAAGATCCCGTCGCCACCAGTTCGGCGACCACCATCACTGTGCCCGAGAAACTTTGTTATACCAGGAGTCGGGTCCGTCGCATAAAGCCGGCGACACCCAGACCCATGGAGCCTCCTGCATCGTTAACCCCCAGGCTTGCGGATCCTGTGCAATTGACAGGCCCATTTGTTCTTCAGTTGCCTGTTAATGCTATTTTGTGGGCCCAGCCAAGCGTGGATTCCCGTTCCAGGCCAAGACTCAGAGCGGAACCAGGATGCACCACGTCGGATGATCAGTATGAATTGGACACATACCTGTGAGTAGGCCTGCTAGGCCATGATTGCTGAGGGACCCTTCCAGTAAATTTAACTGTTTCAGGACAGGAGTCCTATGATTTGGCACAATGAGCTGCTGCCAGTTACCCACGGCCCAGTGATAGTTGTAAGGCCACTGAGAATACCAATAGCTCTTCTGACATCCTGCCTGCTTTAAGTGCCATTCCAAGTGGTGCCTGCTCTTTTGCACCTTACCCTTTTTAACCCCCTTTTCAGGTTGATCAGGGATATTACAGCACCACTTTTATCTACCAGGACTTGCCAGGGGAAAGTATCCCTGAGATGTAGAGTTCTGTGCTGTGACTTTTATATGCAATATTTGTTCAAGAACTGTGCCCAGAGATGACCACAATGCATGTGGGCCTCTGAGATGCTATTTTATGGGACTATTGTATTTTATTATTATGGACTATCCTGGTTATTCCTGATACACTGTACCAGGTCAGCGCCCCTGTTCCCTGTATTATCCTGCGTAGAGAACGACGCCCCTTTTCACCGCACTTGTTCCTTTGCCAGCGGAGCTGCCTGATATTTTCCTTGCAAATGTAGTGGTTGTTGTATATGCCTGCTTTGCATTTTTGTCTTTCAGGTCACAGATTCCAGCTGGGCGGGCCCCCTATGTTGCGCTGAGGACGGGCAACCTCAAAGTAGCGGGTTATGTAGTGTCCCACTACGTAAGGGTGGGCACTACTCAAGTGTCAATTGGGTCACGTTGTTCTCCACCTCCTGTGGAACATGGTCATGGTATTTTATATTGCATTGTATGTGTATTTTAATGTTATTTCCTGTGTACCAGGCCTGTTAGGGGTGTAGTTTCTCCTCCCAAGCTGTAGAGGGAGCTAGGGAACCCCCTAGTATATATAGACAGGTCCAGTCCAGGGAAAGTGTGTGTGGTCAGAAGTCAAGTGAGCACTTTAACCAGAGGTTAGCTGAAGAGCAGCTTCTGACATGCAGCTAGATAGCCCAGGTTCCTAGCCTGCACCCAGGAGAAGAAGTTGCCTCCTGAAGTTATCCTGCATCAAGCAAAGTACAGTGCAGAGCCAATTTTAACTAGCAAAGTAGAAAGCTGAAAGGCAGAAGGATATTTACAGCAAGAGGATTTACACCAGAGGAAGTTTTCCCTACCCAAGTATAAAGCCAGCTATAGGGCATACGGGCCTTGGAGAAAGCCAGACAGGATCTGAGGAAAATATAGCCTGATCTGTAAGTGTTATCCCCTCTGAGTATCTTGCAAAGACTTTGCCTGCCACTTATAAAGCCTGCCTGTAACCAACATTGTACATGTGGAGCTAACTGAAACCTGTAAATAGTTGAACTGTTCAGTAAAAAGAAGTTCTGGTTCACTGCAACTTTGTGTACCTTAATTATTCCTACAACAAATTGGTGTGCCACCGTTACTGGCACTGGCGTCACAAACTATAAGGGATCTTTCCACTGGCACATTAAACTTCCAACACCCAGGGCACCTCACCTACCACCCGGCCTGGTCTCTATATACAGAGAGTGTCCCAGAGGATCCATGTCCCAGCCTCTCCATCACTCCTGTACGCCTGCCCAGGGTCTTCTACAAATTGTGAGTACCAAGAGTAACCCTCGTTCTGCCTATTAACCCGTGACCTCACATTCGCTCACCCTGCAGGACTGGCGTACTGCATTACCTCCAGCGAAGCGATGCAGGCCTCTTCCGGCCTGTGTCCCTCGCTATACGGCTCAGGCAGCGTGATGACGTCATCCTGCCGCCTGCACCGGCCTCTGATAGGCTCCCGGCCTAGTGCTGGCAGCCTATCAGAGGAACAGGAGGGGACACACCTCTCCCTCCCCTGCCGCAGCATAGACATCTGTATCGCCGTCCTGAGGACGGCGATACAGACGACTATGGAGATGAACGCTTCCACAATGGAAGCGCTCATCTCCTGCTGCTGTGCCCTGCCCCCGGCCGCCCCCACTTGTCACCAGGGACGCGGCCTTGCGGCACTCAGGCCTGCCGGCCTAGCGGGAAATTTCCCGGTATCCCGGCAGGCCTGTCCGGCCCTGGGTTTCCCGCTGTCAGTGACAGCAGAGAAACACTTAGAGAAGGCAGGGACAGTGCCCAGGTGTCCCTGCCTTCTAGATCGCTGTATATACAGCGCTGACCGAGCGCTTTGTATCTAGTGCAGGAAGCACTATCCGCTTCCTGTTCCGGCCCGGCGATCATGTGACCGCCGGGTCGGGAGAGTGCAGGAGCTGTGAGGTCTTTCAGAGACCTCGATCAGCCCTGCACTGAGGCTGTACAGCACTGTATTGCACTGTACAGCCTCTCTGGGGGGTGTATTTCTCCTGTAACTGGGGCTACTATGTCAGCCGCAGTTACAGGAGAAATCAACAGTGCAAAAAAAGTTAAATGTCCCCCAGAGGTCTTGTATGACCTTATGGGGGACGAAAAGTGTAAAATAAAAAATAAAATAGAAAAAAAATAATAAAATAGACATATTTGGTATTGCCACGTCCGTGATGGCCGGCTCTATAAATATATCACATGATCGACCCAGTCAGATAAACACCATATTTTTTTTTAAAAAGATGTGTCAAAAAAAGTCATTTTTGTCACCTTACATCACAAAAAGTGCAACACCAAGTGATCAAAAATGCGTATGTCCCACAAAATGGTGCCAATATCACCTCATCCCGCAAAAAATGATCCCCTACATAAGAAAATCTCTCAAAAAATAAAAAAAAACTATAGCTCTGAGAACATGGAGACACTAAAACATCATTTTTTTGGTTTAAAAAATGCTATTATTGTGTTAAAGTGAAAAAAATAAATAAAAGTATACATATTAGGTATCGCCGCGTCCGTAACAATCATCTCTATAAAAATATCACATGGCCTAACCCCTCGGGTGAACACCGTAAAAAAAAAAAACTGTGTCAAAAAAAGCCATTTTTGTCACCTTACATCACAAAAAGTGCAACACCAAGTGATCAAAAAGGCATATGTCCCACAAAATGGTACCAATAAAACCGTCACCTCATCCCTCAAAAAATGAGCCCCTACATAAGAAAATCTCTCAAAAAATAAAAATAAAATATAGCTCGCACAACATGGAGACACTAAAACATCATTTTTTTTGTTTTAAAAAATGCTATTATTGTGTTAAAGTGAAATAAATAAAAAAAAGTATACATATTGGGTATCGCCGTGTCCGTAATAACCAGCTCTTTAAAAATATCACATGACCTAACCCCTCGGGTGAACACCGTAAAAAAAAAAAATTATCAAAAAAAGCCATTTTTGTCACCTTACATCACAAAAAGTGCAACACCAAGTGATCAAAAAGGCGTATGTCCCACAAAATGGTACCAATAAATAAAAAAATATAAAAAACTATAGCTCTCAGAACATGGACACATTAAAACATAATTTTTTTGTTTAAAAAATGCTATTATTGTGTAAAACTTAAATAAATAAGAAAAAGTATACATATTAGGTATCACCACGTCCGTAACGATCTGCTCTATAAAAATGGCTATTGACCGAACCCCTCAGGTGAACACTGTAAAAATAAATAAATAAAAACTGTGCTAAAACAACCAATTTTTTGGTCACCTTGCCCCATAAAGTGTTATAATAAATGATCAAAAAATCATATGTACCCAAAAATAGTACCAATAAAACTGGCACCTTATACCCTAGTTTCCAAAATGGGGTCACTTCTTGGGAGTTTCTACTGTAAGGGTGCATCTGGGGGGCTTCAAAAAACCATGTGGCACTCCTTTTCTTCTGCGCCCTGCCGTGTGCCCATACAGAAGTTTATGATCTCATGTGGGGTGTTTCTGTAAACCACAGAATCTGGGTAATAAATATTGAGTTTTGATTGGCTGTTAACCATTGATGTTTTAAAGAAAAAATTGGATTAAAATGGAAAATCTGCCAAAAAAGTGAAATTTTAAAATTTGATCTCCATTTTCCTTTAATTCTTGTGGAACGCCCCAAGTTTGTAAAATCGGTTTTAAGTAACTTGAGGGGTGTAGTTTCTACAGAGGGGTCATTTATGGGGGTATCCACTATGTAGGCCCCACAAAGTGACTTCAGACCTGAACCTGAATTGCTTCTAAACTTCTAAGCCTTCTAACGTCCTAAAAAAAATAACATTTCCAAAATGATGCCAACATAAAGTAGACATATGGGGAATATTAAGTAATAAATATTTTATGAGGTATCACTTGCTGTTTTAAAAGCAGAGAAATTTAAATTTAGAAAATTGCAATTTTTTTAATTTTTTGGGTAAATTAGGTATTTTTTCATAAATAAAGGTGAAATATATTGACTCAAATCTATGACTAGCATGAAGTACAATGTGTCACGAGAAAACAGTCTCTGAATGGCTTGGATAAGTAAAAGCGTTCTTAAGTTATTACCACATAAAGTGAGATATGTCAGATTTGCTAAATTAGGCCTGGTCAGGAAGGGGGCAAACGGCCCAGATGTGAAGTGGTTAAGAAACAAGAGTACAAAAATGCCCCCGAAAACATTAGGGGAAGCTAACATCGACCTGTTTCTGAGATCTGTAATGAGAGATATTAATAATATTATACCCACATTGGGCAGTAGAAACTATACATCCTCTTAAATGGAGGCACTGCGACACCTGAGTACAAATAAAGACCTGGTAATTAAGCCATCGGATAAGGGGGGAAATGTAGTGGTGCTGTCTAATCAGCAATATTGCAACATGTGTTATTCACTCTTATCGGATAGGTCGAGCTATGAACGATTGAAATGTGACCCCACCACTGTCTACTCACAAACTGTCCCAGATTCTGTTGGAGGCCCTTGAGGGGAGGCTGATTGACCTCAAGGAATATGAGTACCTTGGACCATCTAATCCAAGGGTAGCCACCTTTTATGGCCTCCCAAAAAATCACAAGTGAACCAGTCCCCTCAGGGGCCGACCAATAGTATCTGAGATTGGTAGCCTTACTAAACATGCAGGCACATACATTGACCAAATACTATGCCCGTTTGTGCTAGCTCTTCCATCCTATCTCCGAGACACAATGGACCTTCTTAAATGTATTAATGGCATTACATTGGAACCAGGGGTGTGGTTAGCATTTATTGATGTCGAGGCTCTGTATACCTCGATTCCTCACAACAAGGGTTTGGCAGCTGTCAAGCACTTTCTGGATTCCAGATCTAATGATCTAAAGGACCACAATCGTTTTGTGATCCAATTGCTGGATTTTGTGCTCAATCATAACTATTTTGTTTTCAATGGTCATTTTTACCACCAGCTCAGGGGCACAGCGATGGGGAGCCCATGTGCCCCAACTTACGCTAATTTGCTCCTGGACTGGTGGGAGGACACCGTTGTTTTTTCTGAAGCTATGATACGGTGGACCAAACACATCCGTTTTTGGTCTAGATTTAAAGACGATATTTTAGTGCTTTGGTCCGGAACACCGGATGATTTTAAGCTGTTCATGCAGAACATTAACACCAACCATATAGGGCTATTTTTTTTACATACAAACTCCAAGGTGACATAAAAACATTTCTAGATGTACAAATTCAGAAGGGAGAAAATAATGTCCTTAATACCACACTCTTTCGTAAGAAAACATCCACCAACAGTCTACTTAGATGGGACAGCTTTCATCCCAAACCATTAAAAAGGGGATCCCGAAGGGACAATTCCTGAGGGTCCGTAGGAATTGTTCAGACCAGACTGATTTTACTATGCAGGCCTCACTACTATTCCATCGCTTTAAAGAGAGAGGGTATTCGGACTCATGCTAATATGAGGCCTGGAGCCATGCAGAGTCTGCTGATAGATCTACACTACTCCAATCTGAAGGGAGAAAGAAAGGGCCACATAAAATTATCAGTCATCGGCACGTTTGATACAGAATCATATAAGGTTCGGGAAATTCTGGGACGCTATTGGTCACTACTTAAAACTGACCCAGATTTAAGTAACGTCCACCCAGAACATCCAGCTCTAACATTCAGACGTGGACGTAGCATAAGAGATGCACTTGTGCATAGTCATTTTGAGTCAACTATTGTACAAAAAACTTGGTTGATGAACAGGAGATGTGGTACCTACAAATGTGGTAGATGCAAAGACTGCCCCTTCATTGAAGTAGGGGATACTTTTACTGACAGTGACCAAAAAAGAACATATACTGCACGCACTTTTGCGAACTGCAATACTATAGGTCTGGTTTATCTGGCACAATGTAAGAGCGGCAGTAAATATTTCGGTAAGACTCGTAGAGCCTTCAAGAAAAAGATATTAGAACATGTTGGCGACATTCGTAACAAACTGTCACGGATGGTTTACAGGAAACAAGACAATGCAATATAATCAATGACTCACTGGATCCACAACTAAGGAACAAAAGGGAGACCCCTGCACGAGACCTGCCACTCTCCCTCACTGCTCAGCCTATGCGAACACCCCAAAGGTGGATGGGCGCATATCCACGTACCTCGGCTATCTAATACCTGAAGACCCTACAATAGTGAGGGGACACAACCACCGGCTCCCTACACTAGACACGGAGGGAGTCAGGGTCTCCTGAAAATCCAGCAGACAGAAAATCACAAATAAAGGAACAGCACTTATCTTGCAGAGGACTGGGAAATAGAAACAGCATGCACACACACTCCAGGAAGTTGTATAAGCCGCACACTACTGCATTATGGGGAGGAACTTAAAGGGAAGCAATCAGTCCAACTGCATGACAGCTGAGATAGACTAACGAGATGAGGAACAGAAATCAAAACAAAGAAACTCAAGGAGGAGGATCTGGAAAGCTCCTGTCAGAGCTTCTCAGCTGTCTGGTTGTGACAGTACCCCTCCCTCTACGAGTGGACTCCGGACAATCAGAGCCCACCTTCTCAGGATGGGACCTATGGAAAGCCCTGATGAGACGAGTGGCCTTAATGTCCGTCACTGGGACCCACATCCTCTCCTCAGGACCATAACCCTCCCAATGAGCGAGGTACTGGAGGGAACCGCGGACAAGACGAGAATCCACAATCCTAGAGACCTGAAATTCAAGATTTCCATCAACCATAATCGGAGGAGGGGGCAAAGGCGAGGGTACAATAGGTTGAACATAAGGTTTCAATAAGGACTTATGAAAAACATTATGGATCTTCCAAGTCTGAGGAAGATCAAGACGGTAGGCAACAGGATTGATGACAGACAGGATCTTGTAAGGCCCAATAAACCTAGGACCCAACTTCCAGGAGGGAACCTTCAATTTGATATTCTTGGTAGACAACCACACCAGATCACCAACATTCAGGTCCGGACCAGGCACACGTCTCTTATCTGCCACACGCTTATATCTCTCACTCATGCTCTTTAGATTATCCTGAATCTTTTGCCAAATAGATGACAAAGACGAGGAGAATCTGTTCTCATCAGGCAAACCAGAAGACCCCTCTCCCGAGAAAGTCCCAAACTGCGGATGAAACCCATATGCACCAAAAAATGGTGACTTATCAGAGGACTCCTGACGACGGTTATTTAAAGCAAACTCAGCAAGGGACAAAAAAGAACACCAATCCTCCTGATTCTCCGCCACAAAACAGCGCAGATATGTCTCCAGATTCTGATTGACGCGCTCTGTCTGGCCATTCGACTGCGGGTGGAAAGCAGAAGAGAATGACAACCGAACCCCCAAGCGAGAACAGAAAGCCTTCCAGAATCTGGAAACAAACTGCGAGCCCCTATCAGAGACTATGTCTGAAGGAATACCATGCAATTTGACAATGTGGTCAATAAATGCCTGCGCCAGCGTCTTAGCATTGGGCAAACCAGGAAAAGGGATGAAATGCACCATTTTGCTAAAACGGTCCACGACCACCAGAATCACAGTCTTCCCCGAGGAACGAGGCAAGTCCGTTATGAAGTCCATGGACAGATGTGTCCAAGGACGGGAAGGAATGGGTAAAGGAAGGAGAGGACCTGATGGCCGTGAATGAGGGACTTTGGCACGAGCGCAAGTCTCGCAAGCTGCCACAAAACCCTCAACCGACTTACGAAGCGCAGGCCACCAGAATCTCCGAGCGATGAGATCCAGTGTGGCTCTTGCCCCCGGGTGCCCAGCAAGGACCGTATCGTGGTGTTCCTTAAAAATCTTGTGTCTCAAAGCGAGAGGCACAAACAACCTCCCAGGAGGACAAAGATCAGGAGCCTCTGACTGGGCTGCCTGCACCTCTGCCTCCAATTCAGGAAAAAGAGCAGAGACCACCACACCTTCAGCCAAAATGGGACCCGGGTCTTCAAAATTCCCACCTCCCGGAAAACAACGTGACAGGGCATCTGCCTTCACATTCTTAACCCCAGGGCGGAATGTGACAACAAAATTAAACCTTGAAAAGAACAAAGACCATCTGGCCTGTCTCGGGTTCAGACGCTTGGCTGACTCCAAGTAGGCCAGATTTTTATGGTCAGTAAACACGGTAATAGGGTGTCTGGCTCCCTCTAGCCAATGGCGCCATTCCTCAAAAGCCAACTTGATGGCCAACAATTCCCTATCTCCCACATCATAATTTCTCTCTGCGGAGGAGAGTTTCTTCGAGAAAAAGGCACACGGTTGCCATTTGGCAGGAGAGGAACCCTGAGACAAGACCGCACCCACCCCTACCTCAGAAGCATCAACCTCAACTATGAAGGGTAACGAAATATCAGGTTGTACCAGGATGGGAGCGGAAGCAAAACTCTCCTTGATATTAGAAAAGGCCTTACGCGCCTCTACCGACCAGGAAGAAAAATCTACCCCCTTTCTGGTCATATCAGTGAGTGGTTTAACAACAGAGGAATAATTCAAAATAAATTTCCTGTAATAATTGGCAAAGCCCAAAAAACGCATCAGCCCCTTCTGATTCTCAGGAAGCTCCCACTCAAGCACAGCGCGGACCTTCTCTGGGTCCATGCGAAAACCAGAAGCGGAGAGAAGAAACCCCAGAAATTGAATTTCTGGAACCGCAAACACACATTTTTCCAGTTTTGCGTATAATTTATTCTCCCGCAGAATGAGAAAGACCTGACGTAAGTGTTCCTTATGAGTCTTGAAATCAGGAGAAAAAATCTAAATGTCATCCAAATACACTAATACAAATTTTCCCATTAAATGATAAAAAATGCTGTTCACGAAATGCTGAAAAACGGCTGGGGCATTCATCAAACCAAAAGGCATAACCAAATTCTCAAAATGGCCCTCAGGGGTATTGAAAGCCGTCTTCCATTCGTCTCCTTCTCTGACCCTGACCAGGTTGTATGCCCCTCTTAGGTCTAATTTGGAAAAGACTTTAGCCCCAACAACCTGGTTAAACAGGTCCGGGATCAGAGGAAGCGGATAAGGGTCACGAATAGTGATACTCTTCAGCTCCCTGAAATCCAGACAAGGTCTTAAAGAACCATCTTTTTTCTTAACAAAGAAAAAACCAGCGGCAACAGGTGACTTCGAGGGTCATATGTGTCCTTTTCTCAGACTCTCAGAGATATAAGCACGCATAGCGACCCTCTCAGGTTGGGAAAGATTGTATAAACGAGATTTAGGCAGCTTGGCGCCTGGGATGAGATTAATAGGGCAATCGTACTCCCTGTGCGGAGGCAAATCCTGAACTCCACTCTCAGAGAAGACATCCGAAAATTCAGAGAGGAAAGGTGGTACAGTCTTAGTAGAAACCTCAGAAACAGATGTCATGAGGCAATTCTCTCTGCAAAAGTCACTCCAACCATTTATTTGCCTCAATTGCCAATCAATGGTGGGGTTATGTTTAGTGAGCCAGGGTAGCCCCAACACTAGAGGAGTAGGCAAACCGCTATGGACGAAACATGACACATCCTCAACATGAGCATCACTCACAATTAAACGGATATTGTGAACTATGCCCTTTAATGATTTCTGAGAAAGTGGAGCGGAATTAATAGCAAAAACAGGAATATCCTTTCCCAAAGTGCATACCTGGAAACCATGAGTTATTGCAAATTGATTATCAATGAGATTCACAGCTGCTCCACTATCCACAAAAATCTCACAAAAAATGCTCTTGCTCTCTAGCGCCACCCTAGCAGGCAGGACAAAACGGGAACTACAAGCAAACGGAAAACCTTCAATTTCCGCCTCAACCCTGCCAATAGTAACAGACGGAACATTTTTAAAAGATTTTTTCCTTTTTGTTTCTTTATTACTCCCAGAAGACTGCCTGAATCTCCTAGAGGGACAAATATTTGCCAAATGATTTATACCTCCACAACAAAAACAAACCCTCCCATGCGGGCTGAATCTTCTATTGTCAGAGGCAATCAACCCCAACTGCATGGGCTCCTGCTCAGAAGGGGCTGACAGCGACTGAGACCCCTGCGCACAGAATGAGACCGCTGCACTGTCCCGGGACTGAGTATGACAGGAAGGAGAGATCTCTCCTCTCTCTCTAAGACGCCTGTCAATACGAACAGCCTGAGACATAGCAGAATCCAAGGAGGTAGGTCTCTCATGAAAGGCAAATGCATCTTTCAATCCCTCTGAAAGACCATGGCAAAATTGACTTCGGAGTGCAGCATCATTCCAACCAGTATCAGCTGCCCATCTCCGAAATTCTGAGCAGTATATCTCTGCGGATTGTTTACCCTGGCATAACAGACGTAGTCTAGACTCAGCCAGAGCAATACGATCCGGATCATCATATATCTGACCCAGGGCTAAAAAGAATTCATCCACTGAACGGAGGGGCCATGCCCCCTCCGGCAGCGAAAAGGCCCAGGACTGAGCGTTACCCCTGAGCAGCGATATAATGATCCCCACCCTCCGTTCCTCATCACCAGAGGAATGGGGAAGAAGGCGAAAATGGAGTTTGCAAGCCTCTCTAAAACGCACAAAATACTCACTACCCCCGGAGAACGTATCCGGGAGCGAGATCTTAGGCTCAGAACAAACTCCATGAACGCAAGCTGAACCGGTCACTTGAAACTGAGAAAAAGTCTTACGGAGATCAGCTACCTCCAATGAAAGACCCTGGAAGCATTCAGCCAAAAGTGAAACCGGATCCATGCTTGAGACGGTTTTGGCGGCTTATAATGTCACGGATGGTGTACAGGAAACAAGACAATGCAATATAATCAATGACTCACTAGATCCACAACTAAGGAACAAAAGGGAGACCCCTGCACGAGACCTGCCACTCTCCCTCACTGCTCAGCCTATGCGAACACCCCAAAGGTGGATGGGTGCATATCCACGTACCTCGGCTATCTCATACCTGAAGACCCTACAATAGTGAGGGGACACGACCACCGGCTCCCTACACTAGACACGGAGGGAGTCAGGGTCTCCTGAAAATCCAGCAGACAGAAAATCACAAATAAAGGAACAGCACTTATCTTGCAGAGGACTGGGAAATAGAAACAGCATGCACACACACTCCAGGAAGTTGTATAAGCCGCACACTACTGCATTATGGGGAGGAACTTAAAGGGAAGCAATCAGTCCAACTGCATGACAGCTGAGATAGACTAACGAGATGAGGAACAGAAATCAAAACAAAGAAACTCAAGGAGGAGGATCTGGAAAGCTCCTGTCAGAGCTTCTCAGCTGTCTGGTTGTGACACAAACGTGACAAACCGCTCTCAAGACATGTGGTGTTCCACCATGGTGGTAATTCGAATATATTGCACTTTTCAATGATTGAGACAATAAAACACTGTATTAGGGGAGGGGACTTTGATAAAATTTTGAAACAAAAAGAATCCAAATGGATCTATATGTTGAATACCATGTTACCATCAGGTCTTAATGATAACATTGATTATTCATGTTTTCTTTAGCTGGCCAGTAGAGTTGAGCGGACACCTGGATGTTCGGGTTCGGCAGGTTCGGCCGAACTTGAAAAAAAAGTTCGGGTTCGGGCCCCGAACTTGACCCCGAACCCCAACCCCATTGAAGTCAATGGGGACCCGAACTTTTGGGCACTAAAATGGCTCTAAAATAGTCCTGGAAAGGGCTAGAGGGCTGCAAAAGGCATAAGAATGTGCTTAAGAGCATGACAACTGTTCTGCAAACAAATGTGGATAGGGAAATGACTTAAAATAACAAAATACAGAAAAATTTAAAATAACAATCTGGATCTAGGAGTAGGAGGTTGAGGAGGCGGTGGATGGGTGGATGTGGCGGTGTAGGTTGACGTGGCGGTGTAGGTGGAAGCGGCGGTGAAGGAGGAATAGGTAGCCAACACTGATTTGTGTTATTTTTTATTTTTAAATTGGGGTATCCCCCAAAATATTGGGACATATAACCAGTGGCGTCTCTAGCTTTCAAATTTTGGGGGGCACACTGGGGGCCAGGAAAAAAGTAGGGGGGAAGCTATAACAACGATACATTTACACAAGTATGCTTCGAAATGGTGCGATACTTTACCCAATACCTAAAACCGCAACAAGGAAGAAAAGTCCTGCTGTCTGCGTTTTAAAAAAAAAAAAAAACAATCACTCAGATTTCAACTGTCCTAGTTGCCTGTGGATGACACTTTTAAAGGGAGGGGGATCTGTGGATGACACTGCTATGGGGGGGATCTGTGGATGACACATACCGTATATAGAATCTTATGCTATATGTGTCATCCACAGATCCACCCCATGACAGTGTCATCCCCATTTCCCCCTCCATAACAGTGTCATCCACAGATCTCCCTCCCTATAACAGTGTCATCCACAGATCCCCCTCTCTATAACAGTGTCATCCACAGATCCCCCTTCCTATAACAGTGTCATCCACAGATACCCCTCCCTATAACAGTGTCATCCACAGATCCCCCTCCCTATAACAGTGTCATCCACAGATCCCCCTCCCTATAACAGTGTCATCCACAAATCCCCCTCCCTATAACAGTGTCATCCACAGATCCCCCTCCCTATAACAGTGTCAGCCACAGATCCCCCTCCCTATAACAGTGTCAGACACAGATCCCCCTCCCTATAACAGTGTCAGACACAGATCCCCCTCCCTATAACAGTGTCAGCCACAGATCCCCCTCCCTGCCTCTCACAGGAGTGTACATTTGACATTTCTAAACTGTAATCCATATCCTGCAGTAACTTTAAATTAGGATTCAGCGGCCGCTCATCTCTGCTAGTACCTTAACCTTACACCACTCGGCTAGCTTCGGTAACAGGGCCAGGCTACACTTCCAGATTATTTTCTGTCTGCCGCCACAGAACAAGGGTGCTTATAGAACAGATTACATAGTGTAGAGGTATACTGTACATTGTGTGGCACAATGTAGCGGTATACTGTATATTGTGTGGCACAGTGTATGCTATATGTGTATAACAAACATACCGTATTTCACATGAAAACTTACAATTACTTGGCTTGGCCCTTGGGGATCTCGGACACCACTTCCACACTTTGGCCGGGGGCTCGGCGGAGCTGATGTTGTGCTTTATCCTAATGAGAAATATTTCATAATAAGGATTTGGAGAAGGGGCAGAGGGATAGCAGAGCAGGGAGAGGCTGGCGCTGCTACTAGGGGGTCATACCATGGGGTAGTAATAAAGCCCACCATAATGCCCCCCCCCCAGAGAAATAATTCGCCTTATAATGTGACAATGCAAAAAATACCCCCTTGTAATGCCTCCAGTTGAGCTAATGTCCCCATAATGTGCCAGTATAAAATACCCCTATATAGTGCCCCCAGTAAATGCCCCCATAGTGCTCCTCTCCCACATCATCCTAGTGCCCCCATAATGTACCAGTATAAAATGCCCCATATATCGTGCCCCAGTAGATGCGCTGAGTGTCCCCCATAATTTGCAAGTATAAAATTCCCCTTCTTAGTGCCCCCCCGTAGATGACTCCATAGTACTCCTCTCCCCCTTCCCCATAGTATCCACCGTAATGTGTCCCAGTATAAAATGCTACTGTACAGAGCCCCCCATATAAAATACCCCTTCTTTGTGGCCTCAATAGATGCCCCTATAGTGCCCACCAATAATATGCCAGTAATAAGCCCACCCATCATGTGCCAGTAATAAGCCCCCCGTCATGTACCAGTAATAAGCCCCCCATCATGTGCCAGTAATAAGCCCCCCATCATATGCCAGTAATAAGCCCCCCATCATGTGCCTGTAATAAGACCCCCCATGTGCCAGTAATAAGCCCCCCTCATGTGCCAATAATAAGCCCCCCCATCATGTGCCAATAATAAGCCCCCCCATCATGTGCCAATAATAAGCCCCCCCATCATGTGCCAGTAATAAGCCCCTCCATCATGTGCCAGTAATAAGCCCCCCCATCATGTGCCAGTAATAAGCCCCCCCATCATGTGCCAGTAATAAGCCCCCATCATGTGCCAATAATAAGCCCCCCCCATCATGTGCCAGTAATAAGCCCCCCATCATGTGCCAATAATAAGCCCCCCCATCTTGTGCCAGTAATGAGCCCACCAATGTGCCTGTAATAAGCCCATCATGTGCCAGTAATAAGCCCCCCCATCTTCTGACATTAATAAGCCCCCCCATCATGTGACAGTAATAAGCCCCCCATCATGTGCCAGTAATAAGCACCCCATCATGTGCCAGTAATAAGCCCCCCAATGTGCCAGTAATAAGCCCCCATCATGTGCCAGTAATAAGCCCCCCATCATGTGCCAATAAAAAGCCCCCCCATCATGTGCCACTAATAAGCCCCCCCATAATGTGCCAGTAATAAGCCCCCCATCATGTGCCAGTAATAAGCCCCCCCATCATGTGCCAGTAATAAGCCCCCCATCATGTGCCAGTAATAAGCCCCCCCAATGTGCCAGTACTAACAAGAGCCCCCCAATGTGCCTATAAAACTATTGTTAAAAAAAAAACACTCATACTTACCTCCATGTCAGCGATGCGATGCAGGCCTCTTCCGGCCTGTGTCCAACGCTGTATGGCTCAGGCGGCGCCATGACGTCATCGCGCTGCCCTTTAATAGGCTGCTGGCCTAGTGCCTACAGCCTATCAGAGGAAGGGAAAGGGACACGCCTCTCCCTCTCCTGCCGCAGTACAGCAGATGACTGGAGATGAGCGCAATAGAAGCGCTTATCTCCCTGTTGTGCCCGACTGCAGCCGCTCAGTTGGGGGGCACATGGGGGGGCACAGCGTGATGTAGGGGGGGCCGTGGCCCCCTCTGGCACCCCCCTGGCGATGCCACTGCATATAACAAAATAAAACTAAGAATAAGTGCACTTGAGTACAAGAATGGATGGTTGAGGCTGGTATAAATGTCTATTCTGCACAAGGTACGGACAAGTCCTGTGGGATCCATGCCTGGTTCATTTTAATAAACGTAAGCTTGTCCACATTGGCTGCGCCCTGTGATAATGCTCTCTGCCGTACTAAACACACATTCACACTATACACTGGCTGCAGGGCAGGTCAGCACCTCCAAGGCTGACAAAGCTTTTCCACATTTTGGCCATGCTAACCCTGCCTTCTCAGGTGCTGGTTGTGCCCCAGCTGCGTTGGCGACCTCTTCCTCCTCCTCTGCCTTCGCCTTGTGCTTCCACTGTGCCCCCGCTGTCAGGTGGGAATGCTATCATCAGCGTGCGCTTGTAGTCGCGCATCTTCCGATCAGTAACAGATGTTTTCAGTAAATTTAGACCCCTGTCAGCAATGCAGAGCAGGGGTTCATTCACAGCAAAAGGAGGATCATGTCACCCAGCAATACAACAGAGGATTTTGAGAGATTTAGGCCCCTGTCTCCCAGGCACAGCAGGGGTTCATTCACGGCAAAAAGGGGATCATGTCACCCAGCAATACAACAGAGGATTTTGAGAGATTTAGGCCCCTGTCACCCAGGCACAGCAGGGGTTCATTCACGGCAAAAGAGGGATCATGTCACCCAGCAACACAACAGAGGATTTTGAGAGATTTAGGCCCCTTTCAGCAATGCAGAGCAGGGGTTCATTCACGGCAAAAGGGGGTTCATGTCACCCAGCAATAGAACAGAGGATTTTGAGAGATTTAGGCCCCTGTCAGCAATGCACAGCTGTAGAATAACGTCCAGCATTTCTCTATTTTTCAAGAAATGCTTTAGAAGGAGCCCAACAAAATGCGCAAAGTTCGTGATGAAAGATAAAAATTAGAAGGATTTAATTCTCATAAAAAGAAAGTTACAAAGTTTAGAAAGAGAAAAATATAGCACAGCAAATAAGTCTTGAAAGTTAACAAGCAAGCAATTAAACAATTAAAATAAGTGAAAAAGCTTATTTCCCCAAAGTAACATGTATGTGTGAGTCTGTGTGTGTTGAGAGCAACAGGTGTCCGTTCAAGAATGCTCTGCTCTAGTCAAAAGATGAAGCCTTCTTTATAGTCTGACTCTCCATTGAGGTGTATTGTATCCTAAATTTAGCATTGTAACAAACATATATGGTTAGCTAGTAGAATCCCTTACATCATGGTTTCCTAATTGCTCCTTATATGTCAAGCTAATAATAATATGCTGAAGTAGGAGAATTCCTAACCTTACCAAATGCTATTGTCGTCTCAACCTGTCAAAAATTGACATTCAACACAAGTGCTGCCCTTGCATGGTCCTCCAAATAACCCTAGCCTGCTAAAAAGTGTTAGTTTATTATTTTACATTTCCCCCTGATTATGATTTGAAATATAAATCTTCAATCATAACCTCCTAATTTAACGCAATTACTCATCATTCGTATCTCATTCGTATCACATTCACTCATTGACCATGTTATAGCACTTGGTTGTTTGATCAATTTTTGATTCAGTATTCCATATAGAATTGGTATACTGAGTTCTTTTTAACATTTCTTTCAAAATGTTATCTCCTTTGTTAATTTCCTTCTTTATATTACTATATGTTTTCCTAATCCTATACATAACAAAAACTTGATAGATAATACACAAAAATATAATAATAAATATAATAATAATAGGATGGGATAACGTATTCTCAACTGCTGTTTGTTTAGAAGATTTTGACCACATATTTACAGATTTCTTCAATTTTCCCCACCAAGACGTTCCAGACATGATATTCCATTCATGTTCTATTTCTGATAATTGTCCTTGTTTATGATTAAATGCAATTTCTGCTTCTTTTATTTGTTCACTTAATATTTTTAAAAGACCTTTATCTTTTTTAATTTCTTTTGTCCACTCATCCCACGGAAATTTGTCAATTTGAGTGAGATTAAATTTCATTGGAAGGATTTTCAATTGGGTTGTATTTATGGAAAAAATATTGAGTCTTCCTAAATTCATAGAGATTGCTCTCCAGTCTCCTTCCAAACAATATAAACCCTTGGTTAAATTCTCGTGATGTACACAAGAAGAAAAGAATGCTACAACCTTTTCTTTCTCATACATCACTTGTACACAAACTTTGTTTGGACCAACTTGAGTTACCAAATCATGAATTGAGTATACATTCTCAATTCGTGCATGGCAAGAAGTTTGATTATGGAAACAAGAATGATAAATCTCCTTATCTTGTTCCGGTAAACAGATTATTTTAGAAACAAAGTGTAAACATGAAGAAAGATCCAATTGTTCTATATGAGTACCATCATATGCAAATTCCGTATATTGCAATTGATAAAAAATCAACTGTGTTTCACTCACGGGAACTCCTAAAACAGTTACTGGAACTACCATTTGTTCTCTTCCAGCTACTGGAATCAATGAGGTAGCTATACATGTGTTCTTATTACATCCTAACCACTTATTTACCCATAAATCTATGTGTCTCATACTATAATTATATTCCATAGGTAAATTTTCCAATAAACCAAGTGGAGTAATTCCACTTTGTAAAGCCTGAGCCATTATTTTTAAATTCGTAGAATATTCTATTTGGATTTCCATACATGCCCTGGCTACTTCTGACTCTTGTTCACTTTGGATCAAACCTAAAGTAACATCTTGAAGATGTGAAACAGAAGATCCTAAAACAACTACAGAATTAACAATCATTTTCTCTAAAAGTTGGTTTAGACTTTTCTGTACTTTAATTCCTTTCTTTTCCAGATAACCTATGGTTTTTAAATCTGATTGTAATGAATTTACATTCATTGTATTTACCAAGCTTCCAAAGGTACCTATTCCTCCTAAAATACCTTCTACTATACCTCTTTTAGTTCTGGTTTGCTTGGAAACACTCTTTTTAAACCATCTTTCTAAACCTTCCTCCATATTAGCAAGATGCTTTCCACATTTAGGATATTTTGATGATATTTTCCAGTCTGATATATTAAATGTCCACATTATGGTGACATATTTACCATTCCTCAAAAGAGGCTTGGACTGGAAATGGTTAATCTGGAAAGGACTAGATGATTCAAATTTAACTTTGGTACCAATATTTTCTGTAGGTGACCATACAGTAACATTTACAGTTTCACATTGTTTATGGTTGTTTAATATGCAACACTGATAAATTCCTGAATCTTTAGGAGATGGATGATCTTGATAAAATATAAACTTTTTAGCAAACCATTTCACATTTCCAAATTGACCTCTATGAATTACATTAGTTGGACCATTTGATAAACTACCTAAAAATACCTCTCCTTTAGTCCATGTTATTACTGATTCGGATGGAATCTCTAATCTTGTGCTGCATTTTAAATATAATGGATTAGTTTCTTCCTGAATATTTACCCATGTTGGAGAAACTTGAAGTTCGGGATTAATAACATTTGTTCCTATGAAGTTAATGGTTATGTTAACTACAACAGGTTCCCTAATTATTTGGAATCTCCAATTTTTCACCCAATCTTCATCAACCTTTCCTGTTATGGGAGGAATTGATGGATCCATTATTTTTACATAGTTCTGGGTTTGAAACCAAATTTCCTCTCAAGATTTTCCCGCTTTTCCTAATGCTATCTTATCATTTGTGAGATCTCCGGACCAGGTAGCTGACTCATTTGCTTTTATCACAATACTCCAGTATAATACATCTATTGATGTACATTCCCATGAACCAGTTCTATTGTTATGTATGAATGTTCCTTGTAATTGTGTGAACTTTGGTTTGGGTCCTGCGGTTGCATGTAATTCAATGTGTGTCTCATGTCTGAAGTGTATTTCAATACAACAGCTAGCACCAAAACCCATACAAAGACTTCCGGAAATGTCTCTGGAATTGTCCTGAATTTGTTCTTCCAGAAAATCCTCAAGACGAAATCCTCTTCTTCTTCGTGCAAGGATTGAAGTCTCTTTGTCATGATTACTCTTTTCATCATCAAGGAATTCTGCGAACGTAGCAGTTGCAATTATCATCATCAACAATGACATTCCCATCATGAAACAGCTTTTCTGAAGACATTCTTGTTTGTTGAGGATTGTGTATAACGTGAAGAGTTTCATTCCCTATGAAGAAAAGCAGTATCATTATTTTGGTACATACAATTTACACTGATCAACATGTACCCACAGTTTTTTGTTGTCTGCGAGTATTCTTTGAAGCATTTGGTGCTCTTTGAACCAAAATCATTACTTGTCCCATAGTGTCAATTATTTCGAAGGGACCTTCCCAATTGCTTTCCCAAGGTCCACTCTTCCTGAAGGTCTTAATCATTACAAAAGCACCTTTTACAAATTTAGAAGAGTGAGGTGGTATCATGCGTTGCATTTTAGATGCACCATATGGAAGAATTGTACTTAAATTCTCCTGCAATAACCGTAACCACCTGGACCTTGCTATTGCATCTTTTTGAGGTGTAGACAAGAATGGTTTGTTTGGGAATATTAATGGCATTGTTCTTCCCGTCATTAATTCAAATGGAGTATACTGTGTTGTAGAGGAAACGGTTCCTCTTATACTCATAAGAACAAAGGGTACTGCATCAACCCATGTATTTCCTTTGTCTAATAACATTTTTGCAATTCTTGTCTTAATTGTTCGGTTCATTTCTTTCCACAATGCCTGCAGATTGTGAGTGATACGATACATGGAACTGTTGTTGTACTCCTAGAATAGCACAAACTGTCTGCATGATTTTTCCTGTAAAATGACTTCCTCTGTCAGAGGTAATAATTCTTGGGATCCCCCAAGTACAAAACACATGATTTACCAATGCCCTTGCTGTAGACAGAGCATCATCTTTCCTGACAGGTAAGATCTCTACCCATTTTGAAAATACATCCACCACCACTAATGCATACCTGAGTCCATGTTTACCTGAAGGTAGAGGACCAATGTAGTCTATCTGTAATGTAGACCAAGGACCATCAGCAGGTGCAATTCGTAAAAGTGGAGGTTTTTGTCCTTTAGGTCGTGGGTTGACTTGAGCACAAATGAGACATGACTGAACAACATCTTGGACAGTCTTCTCCATTTTGTCCCAATAAAATTTCTCTTTGAGAACTCCTAACAATTTTTCCTGACCCAAATGACCTAAACTCTCATGATTGTATTTGGTGAATTCCATTTGTAAATGTTTTGGGACAACAGGACGCAATTCCCCCTGACAGTCATGACACAAAACCCCGTTTTCACAAACAAAGGGAGGTTTTGGATCAACCTGAGAAGCAGCAAGGGACGAATCCTTCGCTTGTTCTTCTGCAAAAGAAGGAAAATGCGTGTCTGTTTTCCTCACTGGTAAAGCTTTCAAAGATTCAATTTCTTCCTTCAACTCTCCGGTCATAGCTGCTTCCTTAGCCAATGTGTCTACAGTGTTGTTTCCAATAACTAACTCATGTTCGCCTTTCTTATGTGCTGGGACTTTGACTATAGCATAGCTATTAGGATTTTTTGAAGCTATTTTGAATATGTCCTTGAGTGTATCACTATGCACTAGGACCTTGTTAGAGGAATCTACAAATCCTCTCCTCTCCCACACTGGTAAATAGTCTGTCAGTGATCTCACGACATATGAGCTGTCACTATAAATGACCAATGGATTCTTGTTTTCTTTCTCATCCATTGTCAGTACAGTCTTGACTGCTTCTAACTCTGCTCTCTGAGCTGAATAATGTCCTGGCAGTCTATGCTGAACTGCATATCCCCTTTCCGGATACCAGATAGCATAACCTGTATAGTACTTTCCCCCTGAACAGTATCTTGAACCATTAACAAATACTGGTTCATCACTGTTCTCTGCATCTCTCCTAAACAAGCTAGGATATGATTCATAAAATGTTTCTGAACATTCATGAGTTTTCCCTTCATACTGCATTAATTGAGGAAGTACATACTTGGCCTTGTGATCAATCTCAATTTGTTTTGATGATAAGGACAACAACCAATGTGCAAATCTTTGATTTGACACACCTGGGAGGTTTTTCTCAAGGAGAAGTTTTAGTGTGGAGTGAGGAGTCTGCAGAATGATTTTGTTAAATCCAACAATGTGTTCTGTTGCCTTAACAGCAAAATAAACACCCACCAAATGTTTTGCACAAATTTCAAACCCTTTTTCCACAGGTGTGAGTGAGAAGCTTAGAGAAATAGCCCAAAATCCGCCATTCTCCCCCTTGCAACTGCAAGAGTACAGCTGACACAGCCGTGTCTGAGGTGTGAACCTGCAAAGCAAAAGGTGACTGAGTCATAGCTGTTGACAATGCTGGAGAATTTTGCATATCTCTCTTTAGAAGTTCAAAAGCCTTCTGTTGTTCCTCTTCCCATGGCCCAAAGGAGTCATCATCTTTATTTTTCAAGAGATCATATAGAGGCTTAGCTTTTTCTGCAAACCCTTCTACAAATTCTCTGGAAAAGTTTACCAGACCCAAGAAATGTCTCAGAGCCTTGTGTGATGTTGGAATGGGAAGAGAAGCAATAGCTTCAATCCTTTCTTGAAGAGGCTGTCTCTTTCCTGGACTGATTAACACTCCAAGATATCTCACTTCAGTCTGCAACAGCTTGACTTTCTTGGTGTTCAATTTCAAACCTGCTTCGTGCATCAACGAAAATAATTCTGCTAAGAGAGACAAATGCAACTCTCTATCCTCAGTGGCTAGAAGAATGTCATCAACATATTGCAACAGACAATCTGGTCTCGAAAATTTGGACAATATCTTTGCGACTGCCTGATGAAACATGCTAGGTGATAAATGTGCTCCTTGAGGTAATCTGCAAAATACATATTGCTCATCCATGAAAGTAAATGCAAATTTGTATTGACAGCTCTTTGCAAGAGGAATGCTGAAAAAACCATTACTGATGTCTAAAACAGAGAAAAACTTAGCCTTGGCATTCAATCGTGCCATCATGTCATGAGTATCTGCTACGATGGGTGCCACATTTGGGGTATACTTATTCAGCAATCTTAGGTCCAATAACATTCGGTATGAACCGTCAGGCTTCACAGTACACCACAGTGGATTGTTTGTTACTGAATTTGCCTTTCTAATGACACCTTGATCAAGCAGTTCCTGTATGATTTTAGACATGGGACCAATTGATTCAGGTGGCAATTTGTACTGCTTTTGGGGAGGAGGGTCTCTCCCCTCCAAATTGACAAGTACATCTTTCATTGTGCTCACTTCATTCCTGAATTGTGCCCACAAAGAAGGAGTACATTGTACAATTTCTTTTAGAACTTCATCATCACCAGTTTCTGGCCACAAATGTTCAGAAGAAACAACTTTGGTTAGGCAAACAGTACCAACATGACTGTATTCAGTGGGATCAATGACTACAGGTTTAGATCCATCAACATCTTTCCAGATCACCTTATTTCCTAAGTCAATGACCCAACCCCATTTTTTCATTATGTCAGTTCCTATGATGTTTTCAGAATTAGTACTATGCCAAATGTCTATTTTAGTTTTCAGATAGCCTGGTATTTCCAAATTAACATTCTGTGCTAAAGTAGCCTTAGTACCGCTCTTTCCACTGAAACCAACAATTGTACAAACAGGTGCATTTGGAGTTAGAGGCAAATCCTGTTTAGTCACACTTAATTGAGCTCCTGTGTCAATGAGAAATGTCACTTCTTTGCCCTGTAAGGATCCCCTTACAAAAGGTCTCCCACACTCATCCAGTGAAACTGGAGCTACTAATTCCAAAGGACGAGGGGTCAGAGTTCGTTCTAGTCATGGGGAAGGTAACAAACCAGTTGTCTCCTCAATCTTATTACCATAAGATTTCCCCTTGTACGAATTATTCAATGTTAATTCCCTAATTTGTCTTATTAAAGGTGCATATGTTGATTGTGACTGATCCTGCTCTGGAGGAGGAGCAGTTGGCACAAAACCATTTTCTTTCCCTGCATTCTGTGTCTCATTTAGGAATTTCCTACATTGCCATTTTAAATGTCCTATTTTCCCACAATAATAACAAGTAACTTGTCCTCTTTGAAATTACACCTTTCCTTTCTGTTTATATTGGTCTCTTTTCATGGGAGGGTTTGATTTAGGACGATTTGAATTTGTTACCTGATTTTCATCCTTTTTTTGGACTGCAGCAACTTTGACCCTTATACTACTTTGTTTTATTGATCTCCTTATTTGATCAAGAAATGTTGCCGCTTCCTGTAACGTAGGCTTTCCTAGTGCTAACTCCCTGGAAACTGGATCAAGATATTTGAACCGTTTTACAAATGATTTTATCATTGCAGTGGGTTCAGAATCATCCTCAATTTCCATGACCATTCTATACGCCTGTTCAAATTTTATCAAGAATGCAAATGGATCATCCTGTAAAGTGGGCTTTAACCACCTCCGGACCGCTGTACGCAGATTCGCGTTCCGGAGGTGGCAGCCCTGTGCTCAGCGACGCATATACGCGTCATCTCGCGTGAGCCGGGATTTTCTGTGAACGCGCGCACACAGGCGCGCGCGCTCACATGAACGGAAGGTAAGAGAGTTGATCTCCAGCCTGCCAGCGGCGATCGTTCGCTGGCAGGCTGGAGATGTGTTTTTTTTAACCCCTAACATGTATATTAGACGCTGTTTTGATAACAGCGTCTAATATACCTGCTACCTGGTCCTCTGGTGGTCCCCTTTGTTTGGATCGACCACCAGAGGACACAGGTAGCTCAGTAAAGTCCCACCAAGCACCACTACACTACACTACACCCCCCCCATCACTTATTAACCCCTTATTCACCCCTGATCACCCCATATAGACTCCCTGATCACCCCCCTGTCATTGATTACACCCCTGTCATTGATCAACCCCCTGTAAAGCTCCATTCAGATGTCCGCATGATTTTTACGGATCCACTGATAGATGGATCGGATCCGCAAAACGCATACGGACGTCTGAATGAAGCCTTACAGGGGCGTGATCAATGACTGTGGTGATCACCCCATATAGACTCCCTGATCACCCCCCTGTCATTGATTACACCCCTGTCATTGATCAACCCCCTGTAAAGCTCCATTCAGATGTCCGCATGATTTTTACGGATCCACTGATAGATGGATCGGATCCGCAAAACGCATACGGACGTCTGAATGAAGCCTTACAGGGGCGTGATCAATGACTGTGGTGATCACCCCATATAGACTCCCTGATCACCCCCCTGTCATTGATTACACCCCTGTCATTGATCAACTCCCTGTAAAGCTCCATTCAGATGTCCGCATGATTTTTACGGATCCACTGATAGATGGATCGGATCCGCAAAACGCATACGGACATCTGAATGAAGCCTTACAGGGGCGTGATCAATGACTGTGGTGATCACCCCATATAGACTCCCTGATCACCCCCCTGTCATTGATTACACCCCTGTCATTGATCAACCCCCTGTAAAGCTCCATTCAGATGTCCGCATGATTTTTATGGATCCACTGATAGATGGATCGGATCCGCAAAACGCATACGGACGTCTGAATGAAGCCTTACAGGGGCGTGATCAATGACTGTGGTGATCACCCCATATAGACTCCCTGATCACCCCCCTGTCATTGATTACACCCCTGTCATTGATCAACCCCCTGTAAAGCTCCATTCAGATGTCCGCATGATTTTTACGGATCCACTGATAGATGGATTGGATCCGCAAAACGCATACGGACGTCTGAATGAAGCCTTACAGGGGCGTGATCAATGACTGTGGTGATCAGCCCATATAGACTCCCTGATCACCCCCCTGTCATTGATTACACCCCTGTCATTGATCAACCCCCTGTAAAGCTCCATTCAGATGTCCGCATGATTTTTACGGATCCACTGATAGATGGATCGGATCCGCAAAACGCATACGGACGTCTGAATGAAGCCTTACAGGGGCGTGATCAATGACAGTGGTGATCACCCCATATAGACTCCCTGATCACCCCCCTGTCATTGATTACACCCCTGTCATTGATCAACCCCCTGTAAAGCTCCATTCAGATGTCCGCATGATTTTTACGGATCCACTGATAGATGGATCGGATCCGCAAAACACATACAGGCGTCTCCCTGGAGCCTTCCATGGGGGGTGATCACCCCATATAGACTCCCTGATCACCCCCCTGTCATTGATCACCCCCCCCTGTCATTGATCACCCCCCCCCCCTGTCATGCTGCATTCAGATGTCCGTATGATTTTTACGGATCCACGGATACATGGATCGGATCCGCAAAACACATACGGACATCTGAATGGAGCCTTACAGGGGGGTGATCAATGACAGGGGGGTGATCACCCCATATAGACTCTCTGATCACCCCCCTGTCATTGATCACCACCCCTGTCATTGATCACCCCCCCTGTCATTGATCACCCTCTGTAAGGCTCCATTCAGACATTTTTTTGGCCCAAGTTAGCGGAATTATTTTTTTTTTTTTCTTACAAAGTCTCATATTCCACTAACTTGTGTCAAAAAATAAAATCTCACATGAACTCCCCATACCCCTCACGGAATCCAAACGCATAAAATTTTTTAGACATTTATATTCCAGACTTCTTCTCACGCTTTAGGGCCCCTAGAATGCCAGGGCAGTATAAATACCCCACATGTGACCCCATTTCGGAAAGAAGACACCCCCAGGTATTCCGTGAGGGGCATATTGAGTCCATGAAAGATTGAAATTTTTGTCCCAAGTTAGCGGAAAGGGAGACTTTGTGAGAAAAAAATAAATAAAATCAATTTCCGCTAACTTGTGCCAAAAAAAAAAAAATTTCTATGAACTCGCTATGCCCCTCATTGAATACCTTGGGGTGTCTTCTTTCCAAAATGGGGTCACATGTGGGGTATTTATACTGCCCTGGCATTCTAGGGGTCCTAAAGCGTGAGAAGAAGTCTGGGATCCAAATGTCTAAAAATGCCCTCATAAAAGGAATGTGGGCCCCTTTGCGCATTTAGGCTGCAAAAAAGTGTCACACATCTGGTATCGCCGTACTCAGGAGAAGTTGGGGAATGTGTTTTGGGGTGTCATTTTACATATACCCATGCTGGGTGAGAGAAATATCTTGGCAAAAGACAACATTTCCCATTTTTTTATACAAAGTTGGCATTTGACCAAGATATTTATCTCACCCAGCATGGGTATATGTAAAATGACACCCCAAAACACATTCCCCAACTTCTCCCGAGTACGGAGATACCACATGTGTGGCACTTTTTTGCAGCCTAGGTGGGCAAAGGGGCCCACATTCCAAAGAGCACCTTTCGGATTTCACAGGTCATTTACCTACTTACCACACATTAGGGCCCCTGGAAAATGCCAGGGCAGTATAACTACCCCACAAGTGACACCATTTTGGAAAGAAGACACCCAAAGGTATTCCGTGAGGGGCATGGCGAGTTCCTAGAATTTTTTATTTTTTGTCACAAGTTAGTGGAAAATGATGATTTTTTTTTTTTTTTCATACAAAGTCTCATATTCCACTAACTTGTGACAAAAAATAAAAAGTTCCATGAACTCACTATGCCCATCAGCGAATACCTTGGGGTCTCTTCTTTCCAAAATGGGGTCACTTGTGGGGTAGTTATACTGCCCTGGCATTCTAGGGGCCCAAATGTGTGGTAAGGAGTTTGAAATCAAATTCTGTAAAAAATGACCAGTGAAATCCGAAAGGTGCTCTTTGGAATATGGGCCCCTTTGCCCACCTAGGCTGCAAAAAAGTGTCACACATCTGGTATCTCCGTATTCAGTAGAAGTTGAGCAATGTGTTTTGGGGTGTCTTTTTACATATACCCATGCTGGGTGAGATAAATATCTTGGTCAAATGCCAACTTTGTATAAAAAAATGGGAAAAGTTGTCTTTTGCCAAGATATTTCTCTCACCCAGCATGGGTATATGTAAAATGACACCCCAAAACACATTGCCCAACTTCTCCTGAGTACGGAGATACCAGATGTGTGACACTTTTTTGCAGCCTAGGTGGGAAAAGGGGCCCATATTCCAAAGAGCACCTTTCGGATTTCACAGGGCATTTTTTACAGAATTTGATTTCAAGCTCCTTACCACACATTTGGGCCCCTAGAATGCCAGGGCAGTATAACTACCCCACAAGTGACCCCATTTTGGAAAGAAGAGACCCCAAGGTATTTGCTGATGGGCATAGTGAGTTCATAGAACTTTTTATTTTTTGTCACAAGTTAGTGGAATATGAGACTTTGTATGAAAAAAAAATCAAAAAAAAAAAATCATAATTTTCCACTAACTTGTGACAAAAAATAAAAAATTCTAGGAACTCGC
>NW_024400346.1:0-35537 GCF_905171765.1 Bufo bufo
TATGTTGCATACTAAATGATCACTGTATGATTGGATTTAAATACCGTAGTGAATATTGTTTCTTATATATAGAAATATAGTGGTGTTTGTTTTTTTGCAATTAACATTATGTTGAAAAAAGCTAAAGTGAGTCAAAAGTTGGCTCACACTATGAAAAGGGTTATCAGAGAGGAGTGAAGCTCTTAAAACTTCGATTTGGCTACTTCGCCGAACTTTACAAAAAAGCATATTTCTTTGTAAGTAGTGAGCGCAATGAAAGGGAATGGTGATTGTGCAGCCCCCACGTCATTGTACCCCACAGATGCCGTGTACATTGCTGATCGCGGCATCTGAGATGAATATTAAGACCTTTCAGGAGTTGATCGGTTTAAAAAAATAAGTAAATAATTGTACTTACCTTATCCATTTGAGAGCAAAGAGGCCACCACAGCCATCTTGCTTGACCATCCAGCGTGAAATCACGCACAGTGCGCGAGGACGTCATCATGCTGCCTGGCATGGTGACGTCATACGTGACCACAGATGAGAGTGCGCTTGGATCTTCAAGCAAGATGGCCGTGGCGGCCTCTTTGCACTCAAATGGATGAGGTAGCATGATTTATTTTTATTTTTACTGCCATTTCAGTGAAAATTTGTTACCACGAAGCACAATTCGGCTTCGCAGTGAATCATATTTTCCCTTCGGATACTTCAATTCGCTCAACATTCCGGGTTAATTAATTAGCTTTTTTCAGAGCTTATAATTACTATAGCTTGCTTTGTTCATGTGACATATTTAGCATACATAATAATGTGCAATTCACAGCATTGAGATTCAAGTACATAGATTACAACTAAGTGCAATCTTGAAGGATAGAGAGAAAAGGGGAAGGTAGCTAACAAGTACAACTAATGAGAAATAATGACAGTAAAAGCAAAACAGAGGATCGCAATTTGCAAACCTGTAGCAGAGTACACAAAAGTGTGAGGTGCATCTGGAAATACATGTGAAATCTGCTTATTCTAGGCCTGTTAAAATCTAGTATTTGTATATGCTTTGCATTTCTTGTACATTATTAATATTATTTTTTATTAGAAAAATTCATCTTTGAATGTGTACAGCATACATATTAGTACGGCATACATATTAGGACATCGTCAGACATCATCCAAAACTCCATCCTCCGTCAGGCAAAACTCCCTCCTACCTCAGACTTTAGACAAAACTCTGTCCTCCCTCATCCAAAACTCCATCAGACCTCAGACAAAACTCTGTCCTCTCTCATCCAAAACTCCGTCCTCCCTCATCCAAAACTCCGTCGCGCCTCATCCAAAACTCCGTCGTCCCTCATCCAAAACTCCGTCGTCCCTCATCCAAAACTCCATCAGACCTCATCCAAAACTCCGTCGTCCCTCATCCAAAACTCCATCCTCCCTCATCCAAAACTCCGTCCTCCCTCATCCAAAACTCTGTCGTCCCTCATCTAAAACTCCGTCCTCCCTCATCCAAAACTCCGTCGTCCCTCAGCCAAAACTCCGTCGTCCCTCAGCCAAAACTCCGTCGTCCCTCAGCCAAAACTCCGTCGTCCCTCAGCCAAAACTCCGTCGTCCCTCAGCCAAAACTCTGTCGTCCCTCAGCCAAAACTCCGTCGTCCCTATTCCGAAACTCCGTCGTCCCTCATCCAAAACTCCGTCGTCCCTCATCCAAAAGTCCGTCGTCCCTCAGCCAAAACTCCGTCGTCCCTCAGCCAAAACTCAGTTGGACATCAGCCAAAACCCTCAGACCTCAGACTTTAGACTTTAGACAAAACTCTGTCCTCCCTCATCCAAAACTCCATCAGACCTCAGACAAAACTCTGTCCTCCCTCATCCAAAACTCCGTCCTCCCTCATCCAAAACTCCGTCGCGCCTCATCCAAAACTCCGTCGTCCCTCATCCAAAACTCCGTCGTCCCTCATCCAAAACTCCATCAGACCTCATCCAAAACTCCGTCGTCCCTCATCCAAAACTCCGTCCTCCCTCATCCAAAACTCCGTCCTCCCTCATCCAAAACTCTGTCGTCCCTCATCTAAAACTCCGTCCTCCCTCATCCAAAACTCCGTCGTCCCTCAGCCAAAACTCCGTCGTCCCTCAGCCAAAACTCCGTCGTCCCTCAGCCAAAACTCCGTCGTCCCTCAGCCAAAACTCCGTCGTCCCTCAGCCAAAACTCCGTCGTCCCTCAGCCAAAACTCCGTCGTCCCTATTCCGAAACTCCGTCGTCCCTCATCCAAAACTCCGTCGTCCCTCATCCAAAAGTCCGTCGTCCCTCAGCCAAAACTCCGTCGTCCCTCAGCCAAAACTCAGTTGGACATCAGCCAAAACTCAGTCGGACATCAGCCAAAACTCAGTCGGACATCAGCCAAAACTCCGTCAGACATCAGCCAAAACTCCGTCAGACATCAGCCAAAACTCCGTCAGACATCAGCCAAAACTCCGTCAGACATCAGCCAAAACTCCGTCAGACATCAGCCAAAACTCCGTCCTCCCTCAGACATCAGTCAAAACTCCGTCCTCCCTCAGACATCAGCCAAAACTCCGTCCTCCCTAACTAAAAATACGCCCCCTACACACACTCTTCACCTGACAGAGCTGCTAGCTGCTGGAGAGGCAAAGGACCTGTGATGATGTCATGACCATGTGACGAGTCACGTGTGTGGGAGGGGTCAGATGTGCACAGCAGCTGGTAGAGTGTACAGAACTGTAGCCATCAAATAGAGCTCTGTACTAGAGATCTGTGTGTAACCTGCATGTAGCAATGTTGTATACTGTGTAGCAGAGCTGTATGTGTAACCTGCATGTAGCAGAGCTGTGTACTGTGTAGCAGAGCTGTATGTGTAACCTGCATGTAGCAGTGCTGTGTACTGTGTAGCAGAGCTGTATGTGTAACTTGCATGTAGCAGAGCTGTGTACTGTGTAGCAGAGCTTTATATGTAACTTGCATGTTGCAGGGCTGTGTACTGTGTAGCAGAGCTGTATGTGTAACCTGCATGTAGCAGAGCTGTATGTGTACCCTGCATGTAGCAGAGCTGTATGTGTACCCTGCATGTAGCAGTGCTGTGTACTGTGTAGCAGAGCTTTATGTGTAACCTGCATGTAGCAGGCTGTATGTGTAACCTGCATGTAGCAGAGCTGTGTACTGTGTAGCAGAGCTGTATGTGTAACCTGCATGTAGCAGTGCTGTGTACTGTGTAGCAGAGCTGTATGTGTAACCTGCATGTAGCAGAGCTGTGTACTGTGTAGCAGAGCTGTATGTGTAACCTGCATGTAGCAGAGCTGTGTACTGTGTAGCAGAGCTGTATGTGTAACCTGCATGTAGCAGAGCTGTGTACAGTGTAGCAGGGCTGTATGTGTACCCTGCATGTAGCAGAGCTGTGTACTGTGTAGCAGAGCTGTATGTGTAACCTGCATGTAGCAGAGCTGTATGTGTAACCTGCATGTAGCAGAGCTGTGTACTGTGTAGCAGAGCTGTATGTGTAACATGCATGTAGCAGAGCTGTATGTGTAACCTGCATGTAGCAGTGCTGTGTACTGTGTAGCAGATCTGTATGTGTACCCTGCATGTAGCAGAGCTGTGTACTGTGTAGCAGAGCTGTATGTGTAACCTGCATGTAGCAGAGCTGTGTACTGTGTATATAGAGCAGTGTGTCTAACCGCATGTAGCAGGGCTGTGTACTGTGTTACAGAGATGTGTGTGTAACCTGGGAACTATAAAAAAGTTTTAAAAAAAAATACATAAAAATTCAGATCACCCCCCCTTTCCCAAAATAAAAATAAAAGAACTAAAAAAATACACATCATGGGTTTCGCAATGTGTAAAAACACCCATTGTATAAAAATATATTCCCCATAAGGCAAACAGCAAAACAGAAAAAAAAAAGAGTCCAAATGTCCGATTCGCCGTTTTTGGTCACTTCATTTGCTACAAAAATTTTAATAAAAAGTGATTAAAAAGTCTTAAACACCCCAGAATGGTATCAGTGAAAAGTTCAGATTGCCCCGCAAAAAATGAGCCCCCTCCCAGCTCCGTACACATAATTACAAAAAGGTTATAGGGCTCAAAATATGGCGACAAAAAAATAAATCAGATTTTAATTTTATTTTTTTATCACTATTAAAACGCAAGAAAAACTATACATATAAGGTATCGCCGGATTCGATCTGACCTGTAGAATAAAAGAAACCAGTCAGTTTTATCGCACATCGAATGTCGTAAATAAAAATCCCGTAAAACTGTGGTGGAATTGCTTTTTTTTTTTTCAAAAGTAAGAATGGGCAGTTTTACCATCTGAGAAGATAAAGAGCCTCATCCACAACTACCACAAAAGACTTCAAGCTGTCATTGATGTTAAAGGGGGCAATACATGGTATTAAGAACTGGGGTGTGTAAACTTCTGATCAGGGTCATTTGGGGAGTTTGTGTTGTGATTATGATTTATAAAGAGTAAACACAGTTGTTTGACATAAATGGCTTCAGCCGACCACTAACCATGAGCGAGAGAAAAGTGTCCGTGTTATCATTCATATTCTCTGAACAATGGTTAAAGGGGTATTCTCATCTTAATGATCACTGTTAAATCTGTTAATGATTTGACAGTGATCATTTTTCTAAATACATTTTATTACCCAATTCCCACCCTTTTTTAGAAAATAAGTCACCTCTTACCTGATGTTGTCTTTGGTCTCCCCTGGTTACGGCCACCTCTCCTGTCGAATCCCGCTGGGCCGCGCTTGCTCAGAAGACTGAAGATTCTCTCCCGGCCGGGCAATGTCCTGAACCCGCATGCCGCCGCGCATGTGCCGTGATGACTTCTTCCTGGCCAGTATAGTACAGAGCCGCGAATGCGGACGCCGACTCTGTAATATACAGGCCAGGAATAAGTCACCATGGCACATGCGTGGCGGCGTGCGCATTCAGGACATTGAGCGGCCCGGCCGGGAGAAAATCTTCAGTCGTCTGCTCAAGCACGGCCCGGCCGGGAGAAGAATCCAGGAAGTGAACGTCGCGCTCAAGGAAGGTAAGTATGAAAAGGGAAGATGAGAATACCCCTTTAAGAAATCATAAATTCTGCAAGGGTATGTAAACTTATCAGCACAACTGTAAGTAGCTGTGTGATATAAATCTGTGGAATATGGGAAGCATAAGAGGATGTGCACCATAAATCCCATCTTTGTAAGGCCTCTTGCACATGGCCGCTGTGTGCCTGTGGTTGTATTGTGGACCACATACGGCAGTTCCGCAATACACAGGGCACCAGCCGTGTGCATCCCGCATCCGTGATGTCGACCCATTCACTTGAACGGAACGGAAACACGGATCGGATCCCCATAGAAGCACTACAGAGTGCTTCCGTGGTGTTTCTGGCTGTGCCTCCGCACAGCAAAAAAGTAGAACATGCTCACGGACCCATTCAAGTTGAATAGGTCTGGATCTGTCCTGGCCGCTGCACGCACGTTGCCCGTGCATTGGGGACTGCAAATTGCTGTCCCCAATGCACGGAATGGACCAACAATTTTTATGTTCAAGAGTCCTAACACTTGTGATCTAGTTTTGTGTGAAGCGGCATATATATGCATTCATGTTGCATGTATTTATTAATTAGGGCTACCAATACTGAGTAACTCGGAGTGACAGGAGATTTCCAGAATCCAATTTTTTTTTTTTGTCGCCATATTTTGACCCCTATAACTTTTTTGTAATTGTGTGTACGGAACTGGGTGGGGCTCATTTTTTGCAGGGCAATCTGAACTTTTCACTGATACCATTCTGGGGTGTTTAAGACTTTTTGATCATTTTTTTATAAAAAAAATTGTAGCAAATGAAGCGACCAAAAATGGCGAATCAGACATTTGGACTCTTTTTTTTTCCGTTTTGCTGTTTGCCGTATGGGGAATATATTTTTATACAATGGGTGTTTTTACACATTGCGACACCCATGATGTGTATTTTTCCAGTTCTTTTATTTTCATTTTGGGAAAAGGGGGGTGATCTGTTTTTTTTTTTTTTTTTATACTTTTTTATAGTTCCCAGGTTACACACACATCTCTGTAACACAGTACACAGCTCTGCTACATGCAGGTTACACACACATCTCTGTAACACAGTACACATCTCTGCTACACAGTACACAGCACTGCTACCTGCAGGTTACACATACAGCTCTGCTACACATTACACAGCACTGCTACATGCAGGTTCCACATACAACTCTGTACATGCAGGTTACACATACAGCTCTTCTACACAGTACACAGCTCTAATACATGCAGGTTACACATACAGCTCTGCTACACAGTAGACAGCACTGCTACATGCAGGTTACACATACAGCTCTGCTACACAGTACACAGCTCTGCTACATGCAGGTTACACATACAGCTCTGCTACACAGTACACAGCACTGCTACATGCAGGTTACACATACAGCTCTGCTACACAGTACATAGCTCTGCTACATGCAGGTTACACATGCAGCTCTGCTACACAGTACACAGCACTGCTACATGCAGGTTACACATACAGCTCTGCTACACAGTACACAGCTCTGCTACATGCAGGTTACACATACAGCTCTGCTACACAGTACACAGCACTGCTACATGCAGGTTACACATACAGCTCTGCTACACAGTACACAGCACTGCTACATGCAGGTTACACAAACAGCTCTGCTACACAGTACACAGCACTGCTACATACAGGTTACACATGCAGCTCTGCTACACAGTACATAGCTCTGCTACATGCAGGTTACACCTACAGCTCTGCTACACAGTACACAGCACTGCTACATGCAGGTTACACACACAGGTCTGCTACATGCAGGTTACACATACAGCTCTGCTACACAGTACACAGCACTGCTACGTGCAGGTTATACATACAGCTCTGCTACACAGTACACAGCTCTGCTACATGCAGGTTACACATACAGCTCTGCTACATGCAGGTTACACATACAGCTCTGCTACATGCAGGTTACACATACAGCTCTGCTACATGCAGGTTACACATACAGCTCTTCTACACAGTACACAGCTCTGCTACATGCAGGTTACACATATAGCCATGCTACACAGTACACAGCACTGATACATGGGAGGTTACACATACAGCTCTGCTACATAGTACACAGCTCTGCTACATGCAGGGTACACATACAGATCTGCTACACAGTACACAGCACTGCTACATCCAGGTTACACATACAGCTTTGCTACACAGTAAACAGCTCTGCTACATGCAGGTTACACATACAGCTCTACTACATGCAGGTTACACATACAGCTCTGCTACATGCAGGTTACACATACAGCTCTGCTACATGCAGGTTACACATACAGCTCTGCTACACAGTACACAGCTCTGCTACATGCAGGGTACACATACAGATCTGCTACACAGTACACAGCACACAGCCCTGCAATATGCAGGTTACACATACAGCTCTGCTACACAGTACACAGCTCTGCTACATGCAGGTTACACATACAGCTCTGCTACATGCAGGTTACACATACAGCCCTGCTACACAGTACACAGCTCTGCTACATGCAGGTTACACATACAGCTCTGCTACATGCAGGTTACATATACAGCTCTGCTACATGCAGGTTACACATACAGCTCTGCTACACAGTACACAGCACTGCTACATGCAGGTTACACATACAGCTCTGCTACACAGTACACAGCTCTGCTACATGCAGGTTACACATACAGCTCTGCTACATGCAGGTTACACATACAGCTCTGCTACACAGTACAAAGCTCTGCTACATGCAGGGTACACATACAGCTCTGCTACATGCAGGTTACACATACAGCCTACTACACAGTACACAGCTCTGCTACATGCAGGTTACACATACAGCTCTGCTACACAGTACACAGCTCTGCTACATGCAAGTTACACATACAGCTCTGCTACACAGTACATAGCACTGCTACATGCAGGTTACACATACAGCTCTGCTACACATTACACAGCTCTGCTACATGCAGGTTACACATACAGCTCTGCTACACAGTACACAACACTGATACATGCTGGTTACACACACATCTCTAGTACAGAGCTCTATTTGATGGCTACAGTTCTGTACACTCTACCAGCTGCAGTGCACATGTGACCGCTCCCACACACGTGACTCATCACATGGTCATGACGTCATCACAGGTCCTTTGCCTCTCCAGCAGCTAGCAGCTCTGTCAGGTGAAGAGTGTGTGTAGTAGGGCGTATTTTGAGTTAGGGAGGACAGAGTTTTGGCTGATGTCTGAGGGAGGACGGAGTTTTGGCTGATGTCTGACGGAGTTTTGGCTGATGTCTGACGGAGTTTTGGCTGATGTCTGATGGAGTTTTGGCTGAGGGACGACAGAGTTTTGGCTGAGGGACGACAGAGTTTTGTCTGATGTCTGACGGAGTTTTGTCTGATGTCTGACGGAGTTTTGTCTGATGTCTGACGGAGTTTTGGCTGAGGGACGACGGAGTTTGGGCTGAGGGAGGACGGAGTTTTGGATGAGGGAGGACGGAGTTTTGTCTGAGGTCTGATGGAGTTTTGGATGAGGGAGGAACGGAGTTTTGTCTAAAGTCTGAGGTAGGAGGGAGTTTTGCCTGACGGAGGATGGAGTTGTGGATGATGTCTGACAATGTCCTAATATGTATGCCGTAGCAAAGAACTTTTATCAGTTTCCAGAGGATTCTACAAACTTCAAGCACTTCCAGGAATATCGACTGAAGTTATTGTTGAACCTATCCTTGCACTTATAAAATTTGCACTATTTTATAAAAGCTTGCACTCAATCCTCATGCTATTTAATATTTTGCACTATTGTACCTGTTTACTGTTATGTAACCCATAGGTACCCAGGGTAGGACCAAGTGGTAAGTCCAGACAGATCCAGTTACACAGGTACCCCTGCTGCTTCGGGAATCGTTAGAAGCCCTAGGCTGCTCCTTCCCGCTTGTTTTATGTTCCAGATTGTTCTCATCCGGAGGTGTCTCATTTCCAGGAGATCCATGGGAATGTACTGCCCTCCTCCTGTGACTTGCCAGAAGACACGAAGACGATAAATACCTCCCCTTCTGAGCGTTTGCCTAAGGTATGGTACCTGAAGCCTTAGGGCCTTATATTTAGCTTCCTCATAGACATCATAGTGATCGTGCTATAAGCCAAATTTCTTCAGGCTATGGTGCAGGGAAGGGAATACAGGATAAAGCCACCCTTCTATTTGCGGGCTTTGCATTACATAATGGTGGGATTACGGAGTAAAGACACCCCCATTCTTTCTTTGATATTGGTGGATGATAAACAAAGTCAGTCAGTAAAGTTTGCTTTGTGCAGTTATAGGTTACCTGGTTATACCAAGATAAGGAAACTTTGTGTTGGACACCTTATGCTAGCGGGCAGGAACCTCGAGGAAACCGTTATGTGTTTTGTCTTTGTATGTCATTTTTATGTATATTCATGCAGCACTTTGTATTGTATTGGGTACCCAGAGCTTACTCCTCACCCGCCTATCTTACGCCGAGGACGGCTTCACTTAAAGTAACGGGGTATGTAACATCCTCAAGTATGTCACTAAACTTCTGTTACCCTGCTTCATAATGTTAAGTGTATGCATATTGTCATCTGGTGTAAGGTTGCATCACTCTCTCCATAATGTGCATGGCCTGTTGTATGGTATATTTGCTGTAATTCCTAATGTACACCAGCAGGTGGCAGCAATATGTAAGCAGACCATAGCTAGTTAATAGACCTAGACTGGAATAGACCATTCCAGGCTAGCTCCCCCCTATCTGAGGAGGAGTGGAATGTTCCCACATCCTACTTCAGGGGGAGGAAAGAAAGTTCTAGGCAGTGTAACCAGCCCCCCTGTTGGGGTAGGCTGTGTTAGTAGGAGCTCCCAGAAACAGGGACCCCAACCAAGGATCCAGGCCTCTGCTGGGGCCCAAGATCAACCTTCCCAGCCTGAGTCCCTTACCTCAGCTGGTGGACAAAGAAAGCAGTCATCTACAGAACTATCAGATCTCCAGGAAGCCACCATCATACCCTGCGAGCAGTCCTGTAAGTAAAGATCCCAAGACAAAGAGAAGATAAGTACCTCTTCAGCTAGTCAGACCCAAACTAAGCAGACCACAGACAGAGCAGAAGATAGATACCTGCCAGATTCTAATAGGCGTATGATCAGATGCAGAATATATATAAATTCCTGCCACATATTGCCAATACCTGCTGGGACTCTAGACTATTGCTGTAACTTGTATGGATCAAAAGCTGCATATTATAACACCAAGTAAAGACAAGTTGGACCCTATTATCTGTGTGGAATCCCATCTTTCCTCAATTACTCCTATTAACAGCACTTAATTTGTTGCATGTGAGCCGGGATACAGGAGTCCAGCCGTACCACAGGTAGGAGACACCGTTGACACTATACAGAGACAATATCCCCCTCTGGCATTCCTCACCTGGTGCGAGAGCTCATAACATCTTAAAGGGCCCTGCTACAGTACCTGCGCAAGCTGCAACTGGCGTCACGAACTTATATACATAAATACTGACCGACTGCATAGCATCCCCACTGACCCAGTGTCCTGCTCATTGCAATTGTTGGTTGGGGGCCGGTGGTGGCGGTCCAATGTGGTGTCAATGGACCAAGGTGACGATTATTAATTGATATGTTCGAACATTTCATTGAGGCCAAAGGGAGTGAGGGTGTTAAGGCGATAAATCCAGAACATCTCTTTTTGACAGAGATGCTGGAACGACGATAATACTCGTTCCAGGGGGGTCACGCTAAGGCCGGTGGGGTTGCCTTCATGTACTAGAGAGAAGTGTTGTGATATGCTGTGTGTTTGGATTTTCCTGGTGATGTTGGATCGGTGTTCGTTCATATGTTCGCGGAGGGTTTGTGTGGTACGGCCGACGTAATAGTTGGTGCAGGGGCATTGGAGCAGAAATATTATGTTTCTGCTGCCGCACTTCATAGATTGTTTCGGGTGTAGTGTTCCTATGGGTTGTGGAAGAGCAATTTTTTCATCTGTTGATGTGTAGATCATGTGGCAGCATTTGCACTTCCAGACACCACATTTATGTTGTGATTTGTTGCCATGATGGGGATTTTGATCTTTGGACAGGATGGGGCTAACACATTTTTGAGGGTTTTGGTCCTGCCGAAGGTCAGTTTTGGTTGTGTGTGTATTGTTTTTCCTAAAATCGGGTCCTTAAGTAATGCAGGCCAATGTTTTGTGAGAATTGATCTGATCAGTTTGTGGTTCTGGTTGTATCGAGTTATTAGACCAGGTGTGAATTGTGTTTTTTGGGGGTTCTGAGTGGTATTTTTTGGTTGTAAACTAGTTTGATCAATTTGTGAGATCCTGGTTCTGGAGTCTTTGATGAGTTGGGGAGGGTAACCTTTGTCAATGAATCTTTTACTGAGGGTATCTAGTTGATGGTGCATGGTGATATTGTCTGTGCAGTTGCGTCTAATTCTTTTCATTTGGCAGAACAGTATGTTGGTCTTCCATTTGTGGTAGTGGGTGCTTTTGAAGTCCAGGAAACTATTAGCGTCTGCTTTTTTGAAGTGTGTGCGTGTGGAAATGGTATTATTGCTGCTGATGAGGTGTAAGTCGAGGAAAATGGCCTCTGTGGGATGGGACTCAGAAGTAAAGTGTAGGTTCCATTTATTTTGGTTTAGTGTCTTGATGTATGTGCAAAGGTCAGTGTTATCTCCCACCCACCCACTTACGCCACAACCACTCGCTCCACAGGACCCAATCGCCCCAGAAAATCACTCTCCCCCGACACACCACCAACCAAACCTCAAATATAAACTACTCCAACACCTCAACAAAATCTCCACGGCCAGAACTTCGCCAGAATCCGCCATACTAAATTTTAGTACCCACTCAGTCTCTCCTTATCCGAGTCCTGATCATTTTTTAGAATTACCCCCCAATCTAACCGAGAGTCCACTGTTAGAACAGATCACTTTATTCAACAAGGTAGGACTACTGGGAAATCATCTTCACCAACACAACCTCCGCCCCGCCTGAACAGATCCAGCACACAAATCCTGAACACACTCATCTCCACCCCAGAACCTCCCCGCCTTCAATTCCCATCACCCCCCGAACCACTAGCACCACTCAAAATCACCAATTTCTTCAGTCAGATCCCAAACCACCCAAAAAGATAAAATCCTGCCACAGAGGGTGCAGAGGAGGACAAAAGAAATACACATATAAACAAAAAACACAAACTGAGGACTCCACCTCACCAAAAGAAGACCTTGATTCCCTCAAAAAATAGGCAAATTGAATCTATCCCATTACACTCTAAAGAACAATGAAATCAAATTATTAAGCAAAGGCCTAACCTTCTGCCCCACCAATAAACCAGACCTTTTCGAATTATTTGTTGATCTAAACCAGTTCACTAGAAAAATGACCCTCCAACGCCGCAACCAATCCAATCCGATCCAACCAACCCAGCACCACTCTCCACCACCACAACAATTGATCAGACAACTCCCCTTCCTCCCCCACCTGTCCCCCACACTTCGAGCCCAGGCACAATCAGGCCACCTCTAAAACGAAAATCCTCCTTCTATCCACTCGAAAGCTGAGGCCCACATCTCAAGAGTTTCCACAATATGGTCCTAGACGACCTGAAGGTAGCTTTCGCCATCCCCCAGTCCACTGACAAACTCCCCATTACAAAGAAAAAGAAAAAATCACACACCCCCAACCAAGGACACAACAATCTCAACCTGGACCTGAAAAAAGCTGTAAAAAGTCTAAAATGCAACAAAGACATCATAATTAAAATGCAGACAAAGGTGGTGGCATAGTCATATTAGACACCACAGATTACGATAAAGAAGCCATGAGAATTTTATCAGACACTAACTAATACAAACCCCTCCCTTAAGATCCCACAAAAGATTTCAAAACTCGACTACATAAACTGATAGACCATGGAGTCTCCTTCGGGGTCCTTGACAAAAAGGAAAGCAACCACCTGAAAATACCACACCCCAATGTAGCACGGTTTTATCACCTTCCCAAAATACACAAATCCCTCACAAATCCACCTGGCAGACCCATTATTTCTGGTATAGACTCCCTAACATCAAACCTATCAGAATACATAGACGGCATCCTCCAAAGGTATGTCATTACCCTTCCCTCCTACCTAAAAGACTCATCCAAAACCTAGAGGGGATCTCCTGGCAGAGCAAATACATCTGGGCCACCTTAGTCGTCACAGCTCTGTACAGCAACATCGTATATTTATTAGGTCTCAAGGCTACCCAACAATTTTTAGAAACTGACACCCTCATGCCCACCTCACAAAAAGAGTTCATCCTTGAATCCATTGATTTCATCCTACGTCACAACTACTTCTTATACAATAACAAATTTTATATTCAGGTAAAAGGAACAGCCATGGGCACTAAATTTGCGCCATCATATGCCAACCTTTTCATGTGAGCTTTTGAATCCGAACTCAACATACAAAACCACCCCAATGTCGTTTTTTACTAAAGATACATCGACGATATTATTTTAATCTGGCAGGGAGACAACACTGACCTTTGCACAAACATCAAGACACTAAACCAAAATAAATGGAACCTACACTTCACTTCTGAGTCCCATCCCACAGAAGCCATTTTCCTCGACTTACACCTCATCAGCAGCAATAATACCATTTCCACACACACACACACTTAAAAAAAGTAGACGCTAACAGTTTCCTGGACTTCAAAAGCAGCCACTACCACAAATGGAAGACCAACATACCGTTCGGCCAAATGAAGAGAATTATACGCAACTGCACAGACAATACCACCATGCACCAACAACTAGATACCCTCAGTAAAAGATTCATTGACAAAGGTTACCCTCCCCAACTCATCAAAGACTCCAGAACCAGGATCTCACAAATTGATCAAAAAAATAGTTTACAATCAAAAAATACCACTCAGAACCCCCAAAAAACACAATTCACACCTGGTCTAATAACTCGATACAACCAGAACCACAAACTGATCAGATCAATTCTCACAAAACATGGGCCTGTATTACTTAAGGACCCGATTTTAGTGAAAACAATACCCACACAACCAAAACTGACCTTCCGCAGGGTTAAAACCCTCAAAAAATTGTTAGCCCTATCCAGATCCAAAACCCCATCATGCCAACAAATCACAATATACAGACAAAACCATTGGGTTCATTTAAATGTGGTGTCCAGAAGTGCAAATCCTGCCACATGATCTACACATCAACAGATGAAAAAATTGCTCTTCCACAACCCATAGGAACACTACACCCAAAACAATCTATGAACCGCGGCAACAGAAACATATTATATCTGCTCCAATGCCCCTGCACCAACTATTACGTCGGCCACACCACTTAAACCCTCCGTGAACGTATGAATGAACACCGATCCAACATCACCAGGAAAATCCAAACACACAGCATATCACGACATTTCTCTCTAGTACATGAAGGCTACCCCACTGGCCTTAGAGTAACCCCCTGGAACAAGTAACATCGTTGTTCCAGCATCTCTGTCAAAAAGAGATGTTCTGGATTTATCGCCTTAACGAAATGCTCAAACATACCAATTATTAATCGTCACCTTGGTCCATTGACACCACATTGGACCTCCACCACCGGCCCCCAAACAACAATCAACAACACGTCAGTTCCTCCTCCCTCCTATCCCCCTCCTCCTCCACCCCCACCCCTCTGCCACCCATCTTTTAGCCACCTCACACACCCACCCCCAATCACAACAACACTCAACAACACATATGCACCCACACACCACTAGGGATCCTTATGCACTCGGTCACAATCAATACAAATTTACAAATTTAACTTCACTTTACTAGTCCATTATTCATCTTTCACATATATTTATACATTCCCACAATCTCACTTATGTAATCCCTCAAACACATCCTCAAATTTCACACACAACCCTCAATCAAATTACACACGCAAGCCTCTCTCAATAGTTGGTACACATTTAGACATTTATTAATTCTATATATATATAAATCAGTCACAGGTCCAATATTGTTTTATAGACATTTTTATTATTGCTTCATATATTTTTTAATATATATATTTTTTAATATCTCTTTTTTAAATATATGTTTTAATATCTTTTTATATATATTTTCTAATATACTCCTTTTTTTTTACATATTTTTATTACACATTTTCATTTACATATTTACACACAACTTCCCCTTTTAGGTATTTAATAATTTACAACCTTACATTGCCACTTTCTGTACATCATATGTACAATCATATGCACAACCTTACACACACCCATCCTCTCTTGACACCACCCCCTGTCACACAGTAAAGTCCCCATATTATTTGGATGAATATAGATTAATATTGATTCCTCTTCAATAAAGAACTTTCAATAAAGAACCCAACCCCCCACCCCACTTTCCCATCGCCCCTGGTTTGGATTGGCGCTTGTTACAGGGTCTACTTGGAGGGGGATTGGGAGTGTCTACCCACCCTCCCCCCCTTTTTTTATTTGCAATTACCTGCGGACTCTTCTGCAGGGCCGACCCTCTGAGCAGCCTTTACACCTCCCCTGCACCCTCACCCCATCCTCCATCCCCTGGCGCCTCCAGTTACCTCAGGTCCCTTGGACACCCGTTCCATTGGATCCCTGGTAACCCTCAAACTCTCTCTTTCTTGTAATCCCACATTGTCTGGGTGTGGGCTGTAACTTCTGGCAGGACCATGTGGTTCAACTGGGACAACGAACCGCTCTTCCTGGGCGGCGGAGTGGACCAGCCAGCGTGGCAGGCACCTCCGGTCCTCACTTAGGATTCCGCTGTACTTGGGAAAGTCATACTTCATGCAGGGCAGCCTGCACTTCAGGGTTGCTACCCCAGACCATTTTACCCCAGTTGGGCTGCAGAGGTTGCACCATTTTGTCTTCCTCTATCTCTCCAGCACACTGTGGTAAAAGGGGAGTACTCTTGGAGGTGGAGTCTTCACTTCCTACACTTGCACTGGGCAGTTCCCAGTGAGCAAAGCTGTCGCTTCCCGTTCCTGGGCTGGGCATTTCCCTGTTTTCCTGCACTTGAGGTACAAGAAGAACATGGCGGATTAACCCCTCGGTAGCCGGTGCGCACCATCTTACGCCTGTCGCTCCGCAATAAACGTAGTAAAGTCATTTTTAGGGGGTTCTCTGACAATTCTGTAGGCCTTATAGTATCAAGACACAAAGGTAGATCCTGTTCCTGATGCCAAAATTGCAACGGTGGGCCTCCCTCTAGGGCCCTTTGAGTAAACGTGGTACCCAGTTACAGGAAAAAGGTTCACGCCACTCAAATATAGGAAATAGACAATTACATATTTATTGAAGACACCATTAGTTTTAAGTATTTATGGCCAACGTTTCGGTCCCTGCTGGACCTTGTTCATGGCCTACAAAACATGATATATATTTGCAAAATTTATACAAAAATTTGAAAACTAGAAAAAATAATAATGAAAAGAAAAAGGATAAAAAACTAAACATAAAGGACAGAAATAAAAATCAATCTTATATAGGCATGATCAAATATTGGGAATACAGCATAAGAATAATTTGAATATATAAATAATCAATTATTATATCAAAACTACAATGTCATAATGGTGTAGGGAGACAGACCACATATAGTGCATATCAAATAATAAAAAAATGGGGTAAGGCATATACAAATAACAAGACATATGCTATGTTCATCGCTAAAATATTGCTAAATATTGCTCCAGTAAATGACAAGGGAGCACTGAATAGTCTAGCAAAGGCATAGAGATACAAGAAAATAGAATTACTAGCACATACCTCCGATTTGGTATTATCATGGAGTAAGGTGGCGTTGTGAGAATCATACAGCAAATCACCTGACCCAAGAGAGAGTCACAAGAACCACCCCATGAATGCACATCCGACAATGATTCGATAAAAGATATATACAGTATAAAGTTTATTAGACACACCAACAGACACACATTAAAAATTGTATACAATTAGAACAAAGTGCGGTATGCAATAGAATATATGTAACCGACACACACAGGTCCACTGGGTTGCCACAAATAGGCACATACGCTATAAACCAGCATATAAAGAATCCAATTAATAAAATGAAGCAAATGTAAGGTATGGTAAGACCACTAAAAATGGAGACAGACCATGATAAGGTCAAATATCGAGAGCCAAACCTACATGAACAGCTGGTGCAGTGGACCTGGAAACCTGGGCGCTTCTCATGTTTCCAGGTCCACTGCACCAGCTGTTCATGTAGGTTTGGCTCTCGATATTTGACCTTATCATGGTCTGTCTCCATTTTTAGTGGTCTTACCTTACCTTACATTTGCTTCATGTTATTCATTGGATTCTTTATATGCTAATTTATAGCGTATGTGCCTATTTTTGGCAACCCAGTGGACCTGTGTGTGTGTCGGTTACATATATTCTATTGCATACTGCACTTTGTTCTAATTGTATACAATTTTTAATGTGTGTCTGTTGGTGTGTCTGATAAACTTTACATATATCTTTTAACCACCTCAGCCCCCATAGCTTAAACACCCTGAAAGACCAGGCCACTTTTTACACTTCTGACCTACACTACTTTCACCGTTTATTGCTCGGTCATGCAACTTACCACCCAAATGAATTTTACCTCCTTTTCTTCTCACTAATAGAGCTTTCATTTGGTGGTATTTCATTGCTGCTGACATTTTTACTTTTTTGTTATTAATCGAAATTTAACGATTTTTTTGCAAAAAAAAGTCATTTTTCACTTTCAGTTGTAAAATTTTGCAAAAAAAACGACATCCATATATAAATTTTGCTCTAAATTTATTGTTCTACATGTCTTTGATAAAAAAAAAAATGTTTGGGTAAAAAAAAAAATGGTTTGAGTAAAAGTTATAGCGTTTACAAACTATGGTCCAAAAATGTGAATTTCCGCTTTTTGAAGCAGCTCTGACTTTCTGAGCACCTGTCATGTTACCTGAGGTTCTACAATGGCCAGACAGTACAAACACCCCACAAATGACCCCATTTCGGAAAGTAGACACCCTAAGGTATTCGCTGATGGGCATAGTGAGTTCATAGAACTTTTTATTTTTTGTCACAAGTTAGCGGAAAATGATGATTTTTTATATTTTTTTTTTCTTACAAAGTCTCATATTCCACTAACTTGTGACAAAAAATAAAAACTTCCATGAACTCACTATGCTCATCAGCGAATACCTTGGGGTGTCTTCATTCCAAAATGGGGTCACTTGTGGGGTAGTTATACTGCCCTGGCATTCTAGGGGCCCAAATGTGTGGTAAGGAGTTTGAAATCAAATTCTGTAAAAAATGGCCGGTGAAATCCGAAAGGTGCTCTTTGGAATGTGGGCCCCTTTGCCCACCTAGGCTGCAAAAAAGTGTCACACATGTGGTATCTCCGTATTCAGGAGAAGTTGGGGAATGTGTTTTGGGGTGTCATTTTACATATACCCATGCTGGGTGAGAGAAATATCTTGGCAAAAGACAACTTTGTATAAAAAAAATGGGAAAAGTTGTCTTTTGCCAAGATATTTCTCTCACCCAGCATGGGTATATGTAAAATGACACCCCAAAACACATTCCCCAACTTCTCCTGAATACGAAGATACCAGATGTGTGACACTTTTTTGCAGCCTAGGTGGGCAAAGGGGCCCATATTCCAAAGAGCACCTTTCGGATTTCACCGGTCATATTTTACACATTTTGATTTCAAACTTCTTACCACACATTTGGGCCCCTAGAATGCCAGGGCAGTAGAACTACCCCACAAGTGACCCCATTTTGGAAAGAAGACACCCCAAGGTATTCGCTGATGGGCATAGTGAGTTCATGGAAGTTTTTATTTTTTGTCACAAGTTAGTGGAATATGAGACTTTGTAAGAAAAAACTATATAAAAAAAAATCATCATTTTCCACTAACTTGTGACAAAAAATAAAAAATTCTAGGAACTCGCCATGCCCCTCACGGAATACCTTGGGGTGTCTTCTTTCCAAAATGGGGTCACTTGTGGGGTAGTTATACTGCCCTGGCATTCTAGGGGCCCAAATGTGTGGTAAGGAGTTTGATATCAAATTCTGTAAAAAATGGCCAGTGAAATCCGAAAGGTGCTCTTTGGAATGTGGGCCCCTTTGCCCACCTAGGCTGCAAAAAAGTGTCACACATCTGGTATCTCCGTATTCAGGAGAAGTTGGGGAATGTGTTTTGGGGTGTCATTTTACATATACCCATGCTGGGTGAGATAAATATCTTGGCAAAAGACAACTTTGTATAAAAAAAATGGGAAAAGTTGTCTTTTGCCAAGATATTTCTCTCACCCAGCATGGGTATATGTAAAATGACACCCCAAAACACATTCCCCAACTTCTCCTGAATATGGAGATACCAGATGTGTGACACTTTTTTGCAGCCTAGGTGGGCAAAGGGGCCCATATTCCAAAGAGCACCTTTAGGATTTCACCGGTCATTTTTTACACATTTTGATTTCAAACTTCTTACCACACATTTGGGCCCCTAGAATGCCAGGGCAGTATAACTACCCCACAAGTGACCCCATTTTGGAAAGAAGACACCCCAAGTTATTCGCTTATGGGCATAGTGAGTTCATGGAAGTTTTTATTTTTTGTCACAAGTTAGTGGAATATGAGACTTTGTAAGAAAAAAATAAAATAAAAATCATCATTTTCCACTAACTTGTGATAAAAAATAAAAAATTCTAGGAACTCGCCATGCCCCTCACGGAATACCTTGGGGTGTCTTCTTTCCAAAACGGGGTCACTTGTGGGGTAGTTATACTGCCCTGGCATTTTCCAGGGGCCCTAATGTGTGGTAAGTAGGTAAATGACCTGTGAAATCCTAAAGGTGCTCTTTGGAATGTGGGCCCCTTTGCCCACCTAGGCTGCAAAAAAGTGTCACACATGTGGTATCGCCGTATTCAGGAGAAGTTGGGGAATGTGTTTTGGGGTGTCTTTTTACATATACTCATGCTGGGTGAGAGAAATATCTCGGCAAAAGACAACTTTTCCCATTTTTTTATACAAAGTTGGCATTTGACCAAGATATTTATCTCACCCAGCATGTGTATATGTAAAATGACACCCCAAAACACATTGCCCAACTTCTCCTGAGTACAGCGATACCACATGTGTGACACTTTTTTGCAGCCTAGATGCGCAAAGGGGCCCACATTCATTTTATGAGGGCATTTTTAGACATTTGGATTCCAGACTTCTTCTCACGCTTTAGGGCCCCTAGAATGCCAGGGCAGTATAAATACCCCACATGTGACCCCATTTTGGAAAGAAGTCACCCCAAGGTATTCAATGAGGGGCATGGCGAGTTCATAGAAATTTATTTTTTTTGGCACAAGTTAGCAGAAATTGATTTATTTATTTTTTTCTCACAAAGTCTCCCTTTCCGCTAACTTGGGACAAAAGTTTCAATCTTTCATGGACTCAATATGCCCCTCACGGAATACCTTGGGGTGTCTTCTTTCCAAAACGGGGTCACTTGTGGGCTAGTTATACTGCCCTGGCATTTTCCAGGGGCCCTAATGTGTGGTAAGTAGGTAAAACAGGTGAAATCCTAAAGGTGCTCTTTGGAATGTGGGCCCCTTTGCCCACCTAGGCTGCAAAAAAGTGTCACACATGTGGTATCGCCGTATTCAGGAGAAGTTGGGGAATGTGTTTTGGGGTGTCTTTTTACATATACTCATGCTGGGTGAGAGAAATATCTCGGCAAAAGACAACTTTTCCCATTTTTTTATACAAAGTTGGCATTTGACCAAGATATTTATCTCACCCAGCATGGGTATATGTAAAATGACACCCCAAAACACATTGCCCAACTTCTCCTGAGTACGGCGATACCAGATGTGTGACACTTTTTTGCAACCTAGATGCGCAAAGGGGCCCACATTCATTTTATGAGGGCATTTTTAGACATTTGGATCCCAGACTTCTTCTCACGCTTTAGGGCCCCTAGAATGCCAGGGCAGTATAAATACCCCACATGTGACCCCATTTTGGAAATAAGACACCCCAAGGTATTCAATGAGGGGCATGGCGAGTTCATAGAAATTTATTTTTTTTGGCACAAGTTAGCAGAAATTGATATATTTTTTTTTTCTCAAGAAGTCTCCCTTTCCGCTAACTTGGGACAAAAATTTAAATCTTTCATGGACTCAATATGCCCCTCACGGAATACCTTGGGGTGTCTTCTTTCCGAAATGGGGTCACATGTGGGGTATTTATACTGCCCTGGCATTCTAGGGGCCCTAAAGCGTGGTAAGTAGTTAAATGACAGGTGAAATCCTAAAGGTGCTCTTTGGAATGTGGGCCCTTTTGCCCACCTAGGCTGCAAAAAAGTGTCACACATGTGGTATCGCCGTATTCAGGAGAAGTTATGGAATGTGTTTTGGGGTGTCTTTTTACATATACTCATGCTGGGTGAGAGAAATATCTCGGCAAAAGACAACTTTTCCCATTTTTTTTATACAAAGTTGGCATTTGACCAAGATATTTATCTCACCCAGCATGGGTATATGTAAAATGACACCCCAAAACACATTGCCCAACTTCTCCTGAGTACGGCGATACCAGATGTGTGACACTTTTTTGCAGCCTAGATGCGCAAAGGGGCCCACATTAATTTTATGAGGGCATTTTTAGACATTTGGATCCCAGACTTCTTCTCACGCTTTAGGGCCCTTAGAATGCCAGGGCAGTATAAATACCCCACATGTGACCCCATTTTGGAAAGAAGACACCCCAAGGTATTCAATGAGGGGCATGGCGAGTTCATAGAAATTTATTTTTTTTGGCACAAGTTAGCAGAAATTGATATATTTTTTTTTTTCTCACAAAGTCTCCCTTTCCGCTAACTTGGGACAAAAATTTCAATCTTTCATGGACTCAATATGCCCCTCACGGAATACCTTGGGGTGTCTTCTTTCCGAAATGGGGTCACATGTGGGGTATTTATACTGCCCTGGCATTCTAGGGGCCCTAAAGCGTGAGAAGAAGTATGGAATATAAATGTCAAAAATTTTTTACGCATTTGGATTCCGTGAGGGGTATGGTGAGTTCATGTGAGATTTTATTTTTTGACACAAGCTAGTGGAATATGAGACTTTGTAAGAAAAAAAATAATAAAAAAAAATCATCATTTTCCACTAACTTGTGACAAAAAATAAAAAATTCTAGGAACTCGCCATGCCCCTCACGAAATAACTTGGGGTGTCTTCTTTCCAAAATGGGGTCACTTGTGGGGTAGTTATACTGCCCTGGCATTCTAGGGGCCCAAATGTGTGGTAAGGAGTTTGAAATCAAATTCTGTAAAAAATGGCCAGTGAAATCCGAAAGGTGCTCTTTGGAATGTGGGCCCCTTTGCCCACCTAGGCTGCAAAAAAGTGTCACACATCTGGTATCTCCGTATTCAGGAGAAGTTGGGGAATGTGTTTTGGGGTGTCATTTTACATATACCCATGCTGGGTGAGATAAATATCTTGGTCAAATGCCAACTTTGTATAAAAAAATGGGAAAAGTTGTCTTTTGCCAAGATATTTCTCTCACCCAGCATGGGTATATGTAAAATGACACCCCAAAACACATTCCCCAACTTCTCCTGAATACGGAGATACCAGATGTGTGACACTTTTTTGCAGCCTAGGTGGGCAAAGGGGCCCATATTCCAAAGAGCACCTTTCGGATTTCACCGGTCATTTTTTACACATTTTGATTTCAAACTTCTTACCACACATTTGGGCCCCTAGAATGCCAGGGCAGTATAACTACCCCACAAGTGACCCCATTTTGGAAAGAAGACACCCCAAGTTATTTGCTGATGGGCATAGTGAGTTCATAGAAGTTTTTTTTTTTTGTCACAAGTTAGTGGAATATGAGACTTTGTAAGAAAAAAAAATAAATAAATCATCCACTAAATTCCACTAACTTGTGATAAAAAATAAAAAATTCTAGGAACTCGCCATGCCCCTCACGGAATACCTTGGGGTGTCTTCTTTTCAAAACAGGGTCACTTGTGGGGTAGTTATACTGCCCTGGCATTTTCCAGGGGCCCTAATGTGTGGTAAGTAGGTAAATGACCTGTGAAATCCTAAAGGTGCTCTTTGGAATGTGGGCCCCTTTGCCCACCTAGGCTGCAAAAAAGTGTCACACATGTGGTATCGCCGTATTCAGGAGAAGTTGGGGAATGTGTTTTGGGGTGTCTTTTTACATATACTCATGCTGGGTGAGAGAAATATCTCGGCAAAAGACAACTTTTCCCATTTTTTTATACAAAGTTGGCATTTGACCAAGATATTTATCTCACCCAGCATGTGTATATGTAAAATGACACCCCAAAACACATTGCCCAACTTCTCCTGAGTACGGCGATACCACATGTGTGACACTTTTTTGCAGCCTAGATGCGCAAAGGGGCCCACATTCATTTTATGAGGGCATTTTTAGACATTTGGATCCCAGACTTCTTCTTACGCTTTAGGGCCCCTAGAATGCCAGGGCAGTATAAATACCCCACATGTGACCCCATTTTGGAAATAAGACACCCCAAGGTATTCAATGAGGGGCATGGCGAGTTCATAGAAATTTATTTTTTTTGGCACAAGTTAGCAGAAATTGATATTTTTTTTTTTCTCACAAAGTCTCCCTTTCCGCTAACTTGGGACAAAAATTTCAATCTTTCATGGACTCAATATGCCCCTCACGGAATACCTTGGGATGTCTTCTTTCCGAAATGGGGTCACATGTGGGGTATTTATACTGCCCTGGCATTCTAGGGGCCCTAAAGCGTGAGAAGAAGTCTGGAATATAAATGTCTAAAAAATTTTACGCATTTGGATTCCGTGAGGGGTATGGTGAGTTCATGTGAGATTTTATTTTTTGACACAAGCTAGTGGAATATGAGACTTTGTAAGAAAAAAAATAATTTCCGCTAACTTGGGCCAAAAAAATTTCTGAATGGAGCCTTACAGAGGGGTGATCAATGACAGGGGGGTGATCAATGACAGGGGGGTGATTAATGACAGGGGGGTGATCAAGGAGTCTATATGGGGTGATCACCCCCCTGTCATTGATCACCCCCCTATAAAGCTCCATTCAGACGTTTGTATGCGTTTTGCAGATCCGATCCATCTATCAGTGGATCCGTAAAAATCATGCGGACGTCTGAATGGAGCTTTACAGGGGTGTGATCAATGACAGGGGGGTAATCAATGACAGGGGGGTGATCAGGGAGTCTATTTGGGGTGATCACCACTGTCATTGATCACGCCCCTGTAAGGCTCCATTCAGACGTCCGTATACGTTTTGCGGATCCGATCCATCTATCAGTGGATCCGTAAAAATCATGCGGACGTCTGAATGGAGCTTTACAGGGGGGCGATTAATGACAGGGGGGTAATCAATGACAGGTGGGTGATCAGGGAGTTTATATGGGGTGATCAGGGGTGATCAAGGGTGATCAGGGGTGAATAAGGGGTTAATAAGTGACCGGGGGGGTGTAGTGTAGTGTGGTGCTTGGTGCTACATATTGCTGAGCTATCTGTGTCCTCTGGTGGTCGATCCAAACAAAAGGGACCACCAGAGGACCAGGTAGCAGGTATATTAGACGCTGTTATCAAAACAGCGTCTAATATACCTGTAAGGGGTTAAAAAAAATCACATCTCCAGCCTGCCAGCGAACGATCGCCGCTGGCAGGCTGGAGATCCACTCTCTTACCTTCCGTTCCTGTGAGCGCGCGCGCCTGTGTGCGCGCGTTTACAGGAAATCTTGCGTCTCGCGAGAGGACGCGCCGGCACGTCCAGGCGGAATCAATCAACCACCTCCAGGACGCGTCGCTGCGTACGGCGGTCCGGAGGTGGTTAATATTGATTCATTGTCGGATGTGCATTCATGGGATGGTTCTTGTGACTCTCTCTTGGGTCAGGTGATTTGTCATATGCTCTTTTCACCGCCCTTTGCACTCCCTGTATTATTTGGTGTGCCCCCTGTCTCTTTGATTGTGAGAATCATACAGCGCGTGCCCAGATTGAATAGGGCAACCGCAGCGCGGCGTCTACACCACGTGAAAAATGCCCTGTATGGTGCCCGTATCACATGACAAACGTCATGTGACACAGAGGACGCGTTTGACTCGCACATGTGTTGAAATGTACAGGGTGGGCCATTTATATGGATACACCTTAATAAAATGGGAATGGTTAGTGATATTAACTTCCTGTTTGTGGCACATTAGTATATATGAGGGGGGAAACTTTTCAAGATGGGTGGTGACCATGGCGGCCATTTTGAAGTCGGCCATTTTGAATCCAACTTTTGTTTTTTCAATAGGAAGAGAGTCATGTGACACATCAAACTTATTGGGAATTTCACACGAAAAACAATGGTGTGCTTGGTTTTAACGTAACTTTATTCTTTCATGAGTTATTTACAAGTCTCTGACCACTTATAAAATGTGTTCAATGTGCTTACTATCACCAACCATTCCCTTTTTATTAAGGTGTATCCATATAAATGGCCCACCCTGTATTATGAGCTATGTACTGGCCTCGCAATTGTAACAGGTATTGAGAAGAATTGGCATGCAAATATGTATGCAAATCAGTAGAGAAGTAGCTGTAAAATAGTGAATACGTGGTGGACAAAGCCTTCCCATATGCATACAAAAAAAGATACAGTATTAACCCCATCATAGTGGCATATGTCATCAGCATATACCAGTGTGCTATCAATGTTTTTGTATGATACATTGTATCACAGGCATAAATGGGTGATATGTGACCACTAACGGAAGTTGTGAGGAAGATGAGGTCTTAGGCACCTGTCCAAGATGGGTTACTAGATTTACTTCCTTATTAAGTAAGCTCCGTGGGTAGCCTCGTACTTCAAATTTTGGGTCACTCACTATTCTGGCCACTCTGGTAAATTGTGATCTGGGTAACGAATTCTTTGTGTTCCTGGGGTGGCAACTGGAATATAGTAACAGAGTGTTCCTATCTGTAGGTTTGGTAAACAGATTTATACTTAGCTTGCCATTTGGCTTTTTGAGTATTTTGGTATCCAAAAAATTGATATTTGTTTCATCAATGTGAGCAGTAAATTGTAAGTCCTTATCAATATTATTGAGGTAAATATAAAATGTGTCGAAAGAACCCCTATCACCTGTCCAGATGCAGAAAATGTTGTCAATAAATCTGCGCCATATCAGCATATATGATTGAAACAATACATGAGGATATACAAACATCAGTCACGTGGTGTAGAATATTCACTTAGTGAAGTACCGCACTCCGTATTGGCTGGTGCACGCAAGGACTTTGTAGCCGTAACTCAATAGTAGAAAATTGCGGCACACAGCTTCTTAGATTTGCAATTATTTAAGTTTTAATAGTATCACTTTACATCATCAACATGATCCAGTTACAATCCTCATGTCATAATGGTAGTCACAATCGGTGAGTACAATGACCGTACGTTTCGGCCAGAGTGGCCTTCTTCAGCGGTCAAAATCTGGGAGCGATTGTAATGAAGTACGCTGGATCACTGGGTCACGTGGTGTAGACGCCGCGCTGCGGTTGCCCTATTTAAACTGGGCATGCGTGGTATGATCCTCACAATGCCACCTTACTCCATGATAATACCAAATCGGAGGTATGTGCTAGTAATTCTATTTTCTTGTATCTCTATGCCTTTGTTAGACTATTCAGTGCTCCCTTGTCAAATACTGGAGCAATATTTAGTAATATTTTAGCTATGGACATAGCATATCTCTTGTTATTTGTATATGCCTCATCCATTTCTTTTATTATTGGATATACACTATATGTGGTCTGTCTCCCTACACCATTATGACATTGTAGTTTTGATATAATATAATTGATTAATTAATAATTATATATTCAAATGATTCTTATGCTGTATGCCCAATATTTGATCATGCCTATATAAGATTGATTTTTATTTCTGTCCTTTATGTTTTGCTTTTTATCCTTTTTGTTTTCATTATTATTTTTTCTAGTTTTCTAAATTTTGTACAAATGTTGTAATCATATATATTGTTTTGTAGGCCTTGAACAAGGTCTGGGAGGAACTGAAACGTTGGACATAAATACTTAAAACTAATGGTGGCTTCAATAAATATTGAATTGTCTATTTCCTATATTTGAGTGGCGTGAACCTTTTTCCTATAACTGGGTACCACGTTTACTTAAAGGGCCCTAGAGGGAGGCCCACCGTTGCAATTGTGGCATCAGGAACAGGATCTAACTTTGTGTCTTTATACTACAAGGCCTATAGAATTGTCAGAGAACCCCCTAAAAATGACTTTACTACGTTAATTGCGAAGCGACAGGCGCAAGATGGTACGCGCCGGCTACCGAGGGGTTAATCCGCCATGTTCTTCTTGTACCTCAAGAGCAGGAAAACAGGTAAATGCCCAGCCCAGGAACGGGAAGCGACAGCCCTGCCCACCGGGAACTGCCCAGTGCAAGTGTAGGAAGTGAAGACTCCACCTCCAAGAGTACTCCCCTTTTACCACAGTGTGCTGGAGAGATAGATGAAGACAAAATGGTGCGACCTCTGCAGCCCTACTGGGGTAAAATGGTCTGGGGTAGTAACCCCAAAGTGCAGGCTGCCCTGCAAGAAGTAAGACTTTCCCAAGTACAGCGGAATCCTAAGTGAGGACCGGAGGTGCCTGCCACGCCGGCTGGTCCACTCCGCCGCCCAGGAAGAGCGGTTCGTTGTCCCAGTTGAACCACATGGTCCTGCCAGAAGTTACAGCCCACACCCAGACAATGTGGGATTACAAGAAAGCCATTGAGGACTGGGTGATCCAAGTCCTGAACCACCCACAGCCGGGCGATCCGTCGCTGGAACAACACCGAGGGACCGTCTTGTGGTTCTCTGTGGAGCGTGGCAGCGGGTTCCTGGTGGATGACGAGAGTGGCAAAAAACTCTTTGTGGGACGCAGGCTGGTAAAACGCCCCTACCTGCCCCAGGCCCGTCATAGCTTATACGCAGGGGACCACATGGAGTACACCCCCATGGGCTCCATCAAGGGACTATTTGCCACCAGGGTGACCCTCCTGTCTAAACCCCTTGTCCCTTTGCCCGTAGCTGAGAGCTGGCAGGAGGATCCAGCAGCCGCAGGCCGCGTGCGCTGCCTCCAAGAGACCGCAAAGGGATTCCTCCCCAGCCAGAACTTCTGATCCCAGGTCTACCACCGCCACCAACTTTTCAGCTGGGATACCTGACAACCACTGCTTTCTCCTATAATAAGACGGTGGTTAACTACCTTCTGCCCTGGAAAATGGCGTCCACTGCTGCAAGACGTTCCCGGGCTCCATCACCACCATTGGAGATTCATTGGCCACATTCCCTACAGCCGGAGATCCTGAGCTCCCCTGCCCTGGCAGGAGGTTCCGGTGCGTCCAAGGAAAAGGTGGCTGCCGCCATAGCCAGCGTGACCAACCAGTCACTACCAAAGTCCTCCACTAGAGATCAACGGAGCACCACTAAGGAGCCCCTCTATTGCATCCTGAAAAAAAAATCATGGACTAATGGGAGCCACATCATGGATAGTTTTTTGAAGGGTGAGGACTTGCTGGCAATTCTGTTTGCCCTGTTTGCCCCTCATCTGGATGGACATGCTTGTCAGGACTCACCCTAACAATTTGCAGAAAACACTTTCAAGTTGCACACGTTTGCGCCCAATTCCTTTTTTCCCCCTCTTCTTCTCAGGTAAAGTGGGAAACCCCCTTACTTAAAGAGTTCTCATCATAATTGCTGCTATTTTATGCATGCCCCATGTGGATTACAAAATATTGACTTTACTACTAGAGTTGAGCGAACACCTGGATGTTCGGGTTCGAGAAGTTCGGCCGAACTTCCCGGAAATGTTCGGGTTCGGGATCCGAACCCGACCCGAACTTCGTCCCGAACCCGAACCCCATTGAAGTCAATGGGGACCCAAACTTTTCGGCACTAAAAAGGCTGTAAAACAGCCCAGGAAAGGGCTAGAGGGCTGCAAAAGGCAGCAACATGTAGTTAAATCCCCTGCAAACAAATGTGGATAGGGAAATGAATTAAAATAAAAATAAAATAAATAAAAATTAACCAATATCAATTGGAGAGAGGTCCCATAGCAGAGAATCAGGCTTCATCTCAGCAGAGAATCAGTCTTCATGTCATAGCAGAGAATCAGGCTTCACGTCACCCAAAACTGGAACAGTCCATTGTCAGATATTTAGGCCCCGGCACCCAGGCAGAGGAGAGAGGTCCCATAACATAGAATCTGGCTTCATGTCAGCAGAGAATCAGTCTTCATGTCATAGCAGAGAATCAGGCTTCATGTCATAGCAGAGAATCAGGCTTCACGTCACCCACCACTTGAACAGTCCATTGTCAGATATTTAGGCCCAGGCACCCAGGCAGAGGAGAGAGGTCCCATAGCAGAGAATCTGGCTTCATGTCTGCAGAGAATCAGTCTTCATGTCATAGCAGAGAATCAGGCTTCACGTCACCCACCACTGGAACAGTCCATTGTCAGATATTTAGGCCCAGGCACCCAGGCAGAGGAGAGAGGTCCCATAGCAGAGATTCAGGCTTCATGTCAGCAGAGAATCAGTCTTCATGTCATAGCAGAGAATCATGCTTCACGTCACCCAACATTGGAACAGTCCATTGTCATATAATTTAGGCCCCGGAACCCAGACAGAGGAGAGAGGTCCCATAACATAGAATCTGGCTTCATGTCAGCAGAGAATCAGTCTTCATGTCATAGCAGAGAATCAGGCTTCATGTCAACAACCACTGGAACAGGCCACTGTCAGATATTTTTAGGCCCCGGCACCCAGACAGAGGATAGAGGTCCCATAACATAGAATCTGGCTTTATATCAGCAGAGAATCAGTCTTCATGTCACAGCAGAGAATCAGGCTTCACATGACCCAACATTGGAACAGTCCATTGTCATATAATTTAGGCCCCGGCACCCAGACAGAGGAGAGAGGTCCCATAACATAGAATCTGGCTTCATGTCAGCGACTCAGCAGAGAATCAGTCTTCATGTTATAGCAGAGAATCAGGCTTCATGTCACCCACCACTGGAACAGGCCACTGTCAGATATTTTTAGGCCCCGGCACCCAGACAAAGGAGAGAGGTCCCATAACATAGAATCTGGCTTCATGTCAGCAGAGAATCAGTCTTCATGTCATAGCAGAGAATCATAATTCACGTCACCCAACATTGGAACAGTCCATTGTCATATAATTTAGGCCCCGGCACCCAGACAGAGGAGAGAGGTCCCATAACATAGAATCTGGCTTCATGTCAGCGACTCAGCAGAGAATCAGTCTTCATGTTATAGCAGAGAATCAGGCTTCATGTCACCCACCACTGGAACAGGCCACTGTCAGATATTTTTAGGCCCCGGCACCCAGACAAAGGAGAGAGGTCCCATAACATAGAATCTGGCTTCATGTCAGCAGAGAATCAGTCTTCATGTCATAGCAGAGAATCATAATTCACGTCACCCAACATTGGAACAGTCCATTGTCATATAATTTAGGCCCCGGCACCCAGACAGAGGAGAGAGGTCCCATAACAGAGATTCAGGCTTCATGTCACGACTCAGCAGAGAATCAGTCTTCATGTCATAGCAGAGAATCAGGCTTCATGTCACCCACCACTGGAACAGGCCACTGTCAGATATTTTTAGGCCCCGGCAGTGGCACCCAGACAGAGGAGAGAGGTCCCATAACAGAGATTCAGGCTTCATGTCAGCAGAGAATCAGTCTTCATGTCATAGCAGAGAATCAGGCTTCACGTCACCCACCACTGGAACAGTCCATTGTCATATATTTAGGCCCCGGCACCCAGACAGAGGAGAGAGGTCCCATAGCAGAGAATCTGGCTTCATGTCAGCAGAGAATCAGTCTTCATGTCATAGCAGAGAATCATGCTTCACGTCACCCACCACTGGAACAGTCCATTGTAACATATTTAGGCCCAGGCACCCAGGCAGAGGAGAGAGGTCCCATAGCAGAGAATCTGGCTTCATGTCAGCAGAGAATCAGTCTTCATGTCATAGCAGAGAATCATGCTTCACGTCACCCAACATTGGAACAGTCCATTGTCACATAATTTAGGCCCCGGCACCCAGACAGAGGATAGAGGTCCCATAACATAGAATTAGCTTCATGTCAGCAGAGAATCAGTCTTCATGTCATAGCAGAGAATCATGCTTCACGTCACCCACCACTGGAACAGTCCATTGTCAGATATTTAGGCCCAGGCACCCAGGCAGAGGAGAGAGGTCCCATAGCAGAGAATCTGGCTTCATGTCAGCAGAGAATCAGTCTTCATGTCATATCAGAGAATCATGCTTCACGTCACCCACCACTGTAACAGTCCATTGTCAGATATTTAGGCCCAGGCACCCAGGCAGAGGAGAGAGGTCCCATAACAGAGATTCAGGCTTCATGTCAGCAGAGAATCAGTCTTCATGTCATAGCAGAGAATCAGGCTTCACGTCACCCACCACTGGAACAGGCCACTGTCAGATATTTTTAGGCCCCGGCACCCAGACAGAGGAGAGGTTCATTCAACTTTGGGTTGCCCGCAATATAATGGTAAAATGAAAATAAAAATAGGATTGAATGAGGAAGTGCCCTGGAGTACAATAATATATGGTTAAGGGGAGGTAGTTAATGTCTAATCTGCACAAGGGATGGACAGGTCCTGTGGGATCCATGCCTGGTTCATTTTTATGAACGTCAGCTTGTCCACATTGGCTGTAGAAAGGCGGCTGCGTTTGTCTGTAATGATGCCCCCTGCCGTGCTGAATACACGTTCAGACAAAACGCTGGCCGCCGGGCAGGCAAGCACCTCCAAGGCATAAAAGGCTAGCTCTGGCCACATGGACAATTTGGAGACCCAGAAGTTGAATGGGGCCAAACCATCAGTCAGTACGTTGAGGGTGTCACACGTACTGTTCCACCATGTTAGTGAAATGTTGCCTCCTGCTAACACGTTCCGTATCAGCTGGTGGTGCAGTTAGCTGTGGCGTGGTGACAAAACATTTCCACATCTCTGCCATGCTAACCCTGCCCTCAGAGGAGCTGGCCGTGACACAGCTGCGTTGGCGACCTCTTGCTCCTCCTCTGCCTTTGCCTTGGCCTACACTTGTTCCCCTGTGACATTTGGGAATGCTCTCAGTAGCGCGTCTACCAACGTGTGCTTGTACTCGCGCATCTTCCTATTACGCTCCAGTGCAGGAAGTGAGGTGGGCACATTGTCTTTGTACCGGGGATCCAGCAGGGTGGCAACCCAGTAGTCCGCACACGTTAAAATGTGGGCAACTCTGCTGTCGTTGCGCAGGCACTGCAGCATGTAGTCGCTCATGTGTGCCAGGCTGCCCAGAGGTAAGGACAAGCTGTCCTCTGTGGGAGGCGTATCGTCATCGTCCTGCGTTTCCCCCCAGCCACGCACCAGTGATGGGCCCGAGCTGCGTTGGATGCCACCCCGCTGTGAACATGCTTCATCCTCATCCTCCTCCACCTCCTCCTCATCCTCGTCCTCCAGTAGTGGGCCCTGTCTGGCCACATTTGTACCTGGCCTCTGCTGTTGCAAAAAACCTCCCTCTGAGTCACTTCGAAGAGACTGGCCTGAAAGTGCTAAAAATGACCCCTCTTCCTCCTCCTCCTCCTCCTGGGCCACCTCCTCTTCCATCATCGCCCTATGTGTTTTCTCAAGGAGACATAGAAGTGGTATTGTAACGCTGATAATGGTGTCATCGCCACTGGCCATGTTGGTGGAGTACTCGAAACAGCGCAACAGGGCACACAGGTCTCGCATGGAGGCCCATTCATTGGTGTTGAAGTGGTGCTGTTCCGCAGTGCGACTGAGCTGTGCGTGCTGCAGCTGAAACTCCACTATAGCCTGCTGCTGCTCGCACAGTCTGTCCAGCATGTGCAAGGTGGAGTTCCACCTGGTGGGCACGTCGCATATGAGGCGGTGAGCGGGAAGGCCGAAGTTACGCTGTAGCGCAGACAGGCGAGCAGCGGCAGGATGTGAACGCCGGAAGCGCGAACAGACGGCCCGCACTTTATGCAGCAGCTCTGACATGTCGGGGTAGTTGCGAATGAACTTCTGCACCACCAAATTCAGCACATGCGCCAGGCAAGGGATGTGCGTCAAACCGGCTAGTCCCAGAGCTGCAACGAGATTTCGCCCATTATCGCACACCACCAGGCTGGGCTTGAGGCTCACCGGCAGCAACCACTCGTCGGTCTGTTATTCTATACACCGCCACAAATCCTGTGCGGTGTAGGGCCTGTCCCCCAAACATATGAGTTTCAGAACGGCCTGCTGACGTTTACCCCGGGCTGTGCTGAAGTTGGTGGTGAAGGTGTGTTGCTGACTGGATGAGCAGGTGGAAGAAGAGGAGGAGGAATCTGAGTAGGAGGAGGAGGAGACAGGAGGCATCGAATGTTGCCCTGCGATCCTTGGCGGCGGAAGGACGTGCGCCAAACAGCTCTCCGCCTGGGGCCCAGCCGCCACTACATTTACCCAGTGTGCAGTTAGGGAGATATAGCGTCCATGGCCGTGCTTACTGGTCCACGTATCTGTTGTTAGGTGGACCTTGCCACAGATGGAGTTGCGCAGTGCACACTTGATTTTATCGGATACTTGGTTGTGCAGGGAAGGCACGGCTCTCTTGGAGAAGTAGTGCCGGCTGGGAACAACATACTGTGGGACAGCAAGCGACATGAGCTGTTTGAAGCTGTCTGTGTCCACCAGCCTAAATGACAGCATTTCATAGGCCAGTAGTTTAGAAATGCTGGCATTCAGGGCCAGGGATCGAGGGTGGCTAGGTGGGAATTTACGCTTTCTCTCAAATGTTTGTGAGATGGAGAGCTGAACGCTGCCGTGTGACATGGTTGAGATGCTTGGTGACGCAGGTGGTGGTGTTGGTGGTACATCCCATGTTTGCTGGGCGGCAGGTGCCAACGTTCCTCCAGAGGCGGAGGAAGAGGCCGAGGCGGCGGCAGCAGCAGAAGAGGCCGAGGCGGCAGCAGCAGAAGAGGTAGCAGGGGGAGCCTGAGTGACTTCCTTGTTTTTAAGGTGTTTACTCCACTGCAGTTCATGCTTTGTATGCAGGTGCCTGGTCATGCAGGTTGGGCTAAGGTTCAGAACGTTAATGCCTCGCTTCAGGCTCTGATGGCACAGCGTGCAAACCACTCGGGTCTTGTCATCAGCACATTGTTTGAAGAAGTGCCATGCCAGGGAACTCCTTGAAGCTGCCTTTGGGGTGTTCGGTCCCAGATGGCGGCGGTCAGTAGCAGGCGGAGTCTCTTGGCGGCGGGTGTTCTGCTTTTGCCCACTGCTCCCTCTTTGTGTTTTGCTACACTGTTGGCTTGGTCTCACCACTGCCTCTTCCTCCGAACTGTGAAAGTCAGTGGCACGACCTTCATTCCATGTGGGGTCTAGGACCTCATCGTCCCCTGCATCGTCCTCATCCCTGACCTCCTGTTCAGTCTGCACACTGCAGAAAGACGCAGCAGTTGGAACCTGTGTTTCGTCATCATCAGAGACGTGCTGAGGTGGTATTCCCATGTCCTCATCATCAGGAAACATAAGTGGTTGTGAGTTAGTGCATTCTATGTCTTCCACCGCTGGGGAAGGGCTAGGTGGATGCCCTTGGGAAACCCTGCCAGCAGAGTCTTCAAACAGAATAAGAGACTGCTGCATAACTTGAGGCTCAGACAGTTTCCCAGATATGCATGGGGGTGATGTGACAGACTGATGGGCTTGGTTTTCATGCGCCATCTGTGCGCTTTCTGCAGAAGACTGGGTGGGAGATAATGTGAATGTGCTGGATCCACTGTTGGCCACCCAATTGACTAATGCCTGTACCTGCTCAGGCCTTACCATCCTTAGAACGGCATTGGGCCCCACCAAATATCCCTGTAAATTCTGGCGGCTATTGGGACCTGAGGTAGTTGGTACACTAGGACGTGTGGCTGTGTCAGAATGGCCACGTCCTCTGCCAGCACCAGAGGGTCCACTAACACCACCACGACCATGTCCGTGTCCGCGTCCCTTACTAGATGTTTTCCTCATTGTTACCGTTCACCACAATAAGAAAAATATTATTTGGCCCAATGTATTGAATTCAAATTCAGGCCTTTTTTTACAGACACCTAACACTATCTGGCTATCTATTTAGGTACCGTATTACACTAATACAGGCACAGCAGTAATGACAGATTTAGCTGAATATAAATTTGAGGCCTATTATTTAGGCGCTGGGTGACAGGTATACATTTACGGACAGAATTAGACTTGGATATGCACAGTAGCGTGTGTGTGAAGTTATTGAGAATGACC
>NW_024400347.1:0-35800 GCF_905171765.1 Bufo bufo
TTGATGTCAGGCTTACTGGCCTATAGTTGCCCGATTCCTCCCTACTACCTTTCTTGTGAATCGGCACAACATTTGCCAAATTCCAATCTTCTGGGACGACTCCTGTTGCCAGTGATTGGTTAAATAAATCTGTTAATGGTTTTGCTAGTTCACCGCTGAGCTCTTTTAATAGCTTTGGGTGTATCCCATCAGGCCCCTGTGACTTATTTGTATTGCTTTTAGACAGCTGACTTAGAACCTCTTCCTCTGTAAAGACACATGCATCAAAAGATTCATTAGTCTTCTTTCCTAACTGAGGTCCTTTTCCTTCATTTTCCTTCGTAAAGACTGAACAGAAGTATTCATTTAGGCAGTCAGCTAGTTCTTTATCTTCTTCCATAAACTTTCCTTCTTTTGTTTTTAATTTTGTAATTCCTTGTTTTAGTTTTTTTTTCATTTATGTATCTGAAGAATGCCTTATCGCCTTTTTTCCCTGACTGAGCTAATTTCTCTTCTGCCTATGCTTTAGAAGCTCTTATAACTTGTTTGGCCTCTCTCTGCCTAATCTTGTAAATTAGCCTGTCATCCTCGTTTTTTTTTTTTTTTATAATTCCTAAATGCTATCTTTTTGTTTTTAATGATTTTGGTCACTTCTGCTGAGTACCATAGTGGTCTTTTCCTTTTTTTTGCTATTACTGACAAGCCTAATGCAATTTTCTGTTGCCCTTAATAGTGCCTCTTTTAAGTAGTCCCATTTCTCCTGGACTCCAATGAAACTGTTCCAATCTGATAGAGACTCGTATACCACTAATCTAATTTTAGAAAAGTCAGTTTTTCTGAAATCTAAAACTTTTGTTTTTGTGTGGTGTGACTCAGTCACTGTACTTATAGTAAACCACACTGACTGGTGATCACTAGATCCCAAGCTTTCCCCTACAGTAATATCATATACCAAATTCCCATTTGTGAATACTAAATCTAAAATGGCCTCCTTCCGGGTTGGCTCCTCAACTACTTGCTGTAGAGATAATCCCAGTAGGGAATTTAGAATATCTGTACTCCTGGCAGAACTAGCTATTTTGGTTTTCCAGTTTACATCAGGAAGATTGAAGTCTCCCATAATGATAACTTCCCCCTTCAACTAGTAGATCATCTAATTCTTTGACTTGGCTAGGTGGTCTATATATCACACCTCCACGAGTTACCTTATGATTATCAAGCTGCAAGGTAACCCAAACTGACTCTAAATTGTTCTCGCTAACTTGTATCAAATTAGATTTTATGCTGTCTTTCACATACAGGGCCACCCCACCCCCACTGTCTGTCCTCCTAATAATAAAGTCCCCTACCAACAGCATCTGTCTAACCTTTGCTACACTCCTTTTCCCATCCTTCCTGCAGGGGGCATCCTCCTGGTTGCTAGGAAAAACGCCCTGCTGCAGTGTTGCTGGCCCTGGGCTTTCATCCCTAATATCAGCCAAACAGGCATATTTACTAGAGCTCACTACTTGCCTCCCTGGCACTTTTCCCTCTACCCTTCTTCGTACATTAACCCAACTGCTAACCTGATAGTCCTGATCTTGCCCTCCTACTCCCACCTCCATTTCACTGACCCCAGTCAGTGCCTGCACAGTGAGGTCTAAGCCTCTCTCCAGTTTTGAGCTGCCCCTAAATATTTCAAGCTGCTTATTTAGGTCAAAGATCTGGGCTTCCAAATATGCAATATGATTGCATCTAGTGCAAATGTATTCACCCTCGAATGGCTCTTCATACATTGCATAGGACACACACTTAGTAGCATTGTTCATGGATCACATGTTTAAATGGGAAGTAAGTATGAGTTAAGATTAGACCCTGCGTGCTGTAGTTGGAGGACTATCTAGAATCAAGGCAACAACACACAAGGAATATCTAGCAAACCTTAGTTACTTGCTCCTTGTCTTGCACTCAGGTTCTTTAAACTCCACTTATTCACAAGCCCACTTAGTGCAGTAAGCACAGGTAGAGCGAGACTGTCACAAACAGTTAGGGATAAGTGCGGCCCTAACTCCGCCCACACCTCTATCCCTACCTACTTGCGCGGTCCGTCCTAACCGACGGGGCACAACTGGGCGGCAGTCCCTAGCTTACGTATGTGCAGGGGCCTAAGAAAGGGGGGACACAACACAGGGAGGAAACTATACACAACGACAGACAACATGGAAGCGAGAGCTTCTCAGTACAGCACCGAAATAGCAATAGTATCAAAGGAGCTGAGATCAAGAGTCAGGAGATAACGCAGGCACAAAGGGGTAATAGAAATTCGAAGTCAAAAGAAGCCGAAGTCAGGAACCGAGATATCGCATCAGTACAAGGGGTAACACAAGGTCGAAGTCAAATACAAGCCGAGGTCAAACAAACCGAAGTCACACTTGCAGGATACGCTAGTGAGGTAATAAGACCAATCACAGGCAACCTGTGGCCAGCAGGTTTCCTGTTTAAATAGGTCCTCTTGATGGGTCACGTGACGTGACCAGCGTCACATGACCCACGTCATGCATCTCTGTACACCTGAGCACCGACTCACTATCACCGACACACAGTTCCCCACCTGCTTGTAGTCTAGGAGATGGAGGACGCCGGCCATGCTGAGGAAGCGCGCGCGCCCGGGTCCTCCCCGCCCACTTGTCACCATGGAGACGAGGACGCAAGCCGCGTCCTCGCTCCTCCTCAGAAGCAGGATGCCGGCGGCGCTGCAAAGAGAGAGAGCGTCGCCAACTCCTCGTTACAGAGACATTAGGTACAGTAATAATTGAAAGATGAGCATAGTGTACCGTACAACCATGTATCATCAGTGATTACTACTGTACTATCATCACACTGTAATAAACTGTATCATATAAAGTAGAAAGTGTATACATTCATATGGAGCTCCCTCTAGTGGTGACTGAAGGCAGCCAATATTATCATGTAATGTGTTAAGGGAATCAGTAATTTTATAACAGTATAATGGAGATGTATCAATGTATAAATGACAGTTGTTTAGTATAACTATATTGAGAAATCATTAGGGTCATTTATCACATTGGTGTAAAGTAGAACTGGCTTAGTTGCACATAGCAGCCAATCAGATTCCACCTTTCATTTTTGACTGCCCCTTTGGAAAATGAAAGGTAGACTTTGATTGGTTACTATGGGCAACTAAGCCAGTTCTACTTTGCAGCAGCTTGATAAATGACCCCAAATGTGTTTAGAAGAAGCATTTTATATGGTCGATGACATCACAATGGCCGATGACGTGTTCAAAAGAAGCCCCTAATATGGTCGATGACATCGCAATGGTTGATGACATCACAGTGGCTACCTAGGCAGCTAGACAGGTAAGAATCTTTGCATTCACTTGCTGCATCCAGCGGTGACACTTGTGAGCGCCATCCCCTGCGGATTTTATCTTCGATACTTTTGCCTTTGCCAAAAAATGAAGGCAAAAAAGAAGAGAAAACATTTAGATGAAGGGAAGAAGAAGGAGGAGAGAGAGAAGAATGGTGGTGATGACGTCCAGGAGAAGCCAGGCAAAGCTGAGAAACCAAGAAAGAACCGGTTCTTAGCGGGCCTGCAGAAAACCTGGGCAAGGATTGCTGGGCGTAAGAGGAGGAGAACTTCCATCCAAGAAAAGAGAAGTTCAGAAGAACTCCCAGGACCCAGCCACATCAATATGGTGGACAGCACAGGTAGGAGGACATCATGTAACTTCTTGTCATAGCGCCCTATGTTACTGACAAAAGCATCCCATAGGGTCCAAGTCATAGAGATAACGAGAGGAAATATAAAAAATGGTGGAAAGGAAAGTGGAGGAGCTGCTGATAGCAACCAATCAGATTCCAGCTCTCATCTCTTTAAAGCCATCTGATTGGTTGCTACGGGCAACTTCACTTCATTTACTCCAGTTTCTAAAGAGCAGCGGTAACATGTCATAGTAAATATGGTATATAGTATCCGACCAGTATACCCAGTATTGTAAGTACATGGTTTTATAGTAATGTGGGTAGATTTAGGGTTGGGGCAGATTACACAACAGACCAGAAATCTATAACCCTGCCTCTTATCTAGGTGCAGAGTTTGGGAATATCCTCGTATCTTCTGATGCTCAGCCTCCACCTCAGCCTTCATAGGCCTTATAGGAAAGGAGACCACTGCCCAGAACATGGTTATAGGACATTTTCCCTTAGAAAGGACCTGTCGTCACTGTTGACTGTCAGCTTTTTGTAGATATCACTTCTAAAACACCTGTTCATACAACTGTATGTTGTGTTGTTCCTGTATTATTCCTAATAGAATTTAATGGATAAATTGTCATCTAGGTGTTAACATAGAAACATAGAAACATAGAATGGTGTTACCATTCACCTTGTCAAAGAGTTGTTTGGACACATCAGATGGTGCAGGCACATGCCCCCTGGTAACACCCAGTTGCCAATATATCCATAAACTTTTAATAGGAGACAGCTGACTCTCTGCATAGGCAGGTGATGGTAGAAAATGTTCGTGACGCCAGTGCCAATTAAACGGTGGCACGCCGTTTGCTGATAGCAGGAATAAATGAGGAACACCGTGATGTTAAAACAGAACTTCAACTTTAGTAGTTTTCATAGAGACATTAACGGAAGCGCAGTTCCTTTGCATTCAGTCGATTTTTCAATACGGTTGATGCAGGCAATACAGATTGAGCAAGGTGACTACAGAGTGTTAAACACACAGGACTTGCAGTACAGGAGCTTGCACTCTATCTCTGACTGATCCTGGAACATAGCAAATCTTCTCCAAGGCCCAATACCTTAACTCTGGCGTATATCCTTGGTTTTAGCTTCATAAAGTACCTCCTCTGTTATATTGAGTACCTCTTGCTTTCTTGAGTTTGCCTCTGTCTCTCCCTCAGCTTCCTCAGCCTCTAGAAACTTCAGCACACTCTAGAAACTTCTGACTTTTGCTTCCCTGTCTGGGCCTTATATAAACTAGGGCTCTCTAGCTCCCTCTAGTGACTAAGAGCTGGAATGACACCCCTAGCAGGCCTGTACATGCAAGTTTCACAGTAACAGGGAAATACATAACATTACATTACATGACAATTTATAAAGATGACATATACCAACTTCCCCATAAATATGGGGGGACGACAGCACACCAAGTGACACTTTTGTAGTGACGGGCATTACAGTCCCCGTACACTACACATGAATTACAAAACAGAAACTCCAGAGTTTTCATGGGAAATGCATTTATTTAGTAAAACAGACACATTGGAGGTGGAGAAAGGTCCTCTTTAAAGTCAAACCATCATTAGAACAACCCATGACCTATTAAAACATGTAAGCAGGTGTAGTCCTCAGGGTGAAACCCCTTTCAGTTCTCGGGTTAGACCTTCATCTGTCAAGTTCTCAAAGCGTCTGTCCAGTCATTCCTTAGGCTGAATTCACACTTTGGTTATTTGGTCAGTTATTCCCATTAGTTATTGTGAGCCAAAACCAGTAGTGAAGCCTACTCAGAGATCAGGTGTAATGGGAAGTTTTCCTCCTGTTGTGTGTTTTTGACCCGAACCCGTTTTTTTTTTTTTATAAAAGAACTTTCCGATTTCCTGATGTGACTTCTTGTCGTATATCTATATATTTCTTCTTCACAGTCAATTTATCACCTAAGGAGAAGGAAAAAATGGAGGTAAATCAAAACATCATGGCTGATGACAAAGAGACAGGACTGGTGACAGACAATTTTGTGGAACAGGAAATGCTAGCAGAATACCATCAGATTCTTGACCTGATCCACAACATGGAAGAGTTCTACATCCAGTACTATGGTGGACAGGATAAAGAACAACAGTATGAAACTGAAATGCTAGCAGAATACCATCAGATTTGTGACCTGATCCACAACATGGAAGAGCTCTACATCCAGTACTATGGTGGACACGATAAAGAACAACAGTATGAAGCTGAAATGCTAGCAGAATACCATCAGATTCATGACGTGATCCACAGCATGGAGAGCTCTACATCCAGTATTATGGTGGACAGGATAGAGAAGAACTGCAAAATAAGGATGAAATAACAAGGAAGATGGAGAAGAGGGACTGGAGAATGCAAAGCGACCCAAGAAAAGCCATAAGATTTCGCTACTAAGTCGCCTACAGAAATCACTGGCGAGAATTGCTGGGTTAAAAAGGAGGAGGACAAGCCCCATCAAAGAACCGAGAAGTCCTTGTGAAATCCCAGGCCCCAGTGAAATCAGAGGTAGGAAATCCTTATAGGAATGTTCATGGAAATGGCTCAGAAGCTGTACAGGTTATGATAAGTTAGGGGGCATTCACACAATGTTTGTGCTTTACGTTTCCCATATGTTCCAAGCAGCTCACAACATATCTGGGAGATCTTCATGGTGCACCAACATAAACTGCAACCACTGTTTGAATACAAACATAGGCACTGATTTATCAAGAACAGCATGTGCTACGCTGGTCTCATAGGGCCTGCTATTCCAGAGGAGGCATTTAATTTATCATGAGGTGCCAGCATAGTAAAAAATGAAATGCCTCCTCCAGCAGTACATTTGAGTCATCATTTATACAAATTTGTAGCGTAAATGATGATTATGTCGGGGTCAGCGGCTCCTTCCACACCATATCCCCTTTTCAAAATTGTTGAGGTGGCATTAAAGTGGGAGTCACAATGAAATCTAATCTCAATGGCATGCACAAATTCACACAACCGGGTTTTGCAACTTTTTAACACCAAATCGGTGGTGTAGGGAAATGATAAATTTCCTCCTTAGGGTCCATTCACACGTCCGTAGGTGTTTTGAGGTCTGCAAAATGCGGATCCGCAAAACATGGACACCGGCAATGTGCGTTCCGCAATTTCACATCGCCGGCACAATTGCGGACAAGAATAGGACATGTTGTATTTTTTTCGGGAACGCAATTGCGGATCCGGAAATGCGGATGCGGACAGCATTAAAAAATGAATGGGTCTGCACCATTCATACGGATGTGTGAATGGACCCTTAGTCTGTAACCAAAGACAAATAGGCCTGTTGAGGGCATAATAAATCAAAAAGGCATTAATGTTTTTATTTAGGGCTTAGAGTTTTTCACTTTGTGAATATAATGTGGGATTTATGTTCCATGTTGTGACGGCCTATGAATGTGTTTTGCTGTGGGATAGAAATGAAACCTGTAATAGTTGTTTCCTAGAAATATGTATATATATATAATGCAGGTTTTCTCTGTTCCCTACAAACAGCCAAAGTAACATGTAAAGGAAAGAAAAAGGATGAAAAAAAGGGGGAAAATAAAAGCATGACGGTCAGTAAAAAGAGAAAAGATGGTGGATCGGAGAAAGACTCAACCACTAATGACAGCTCTCTAGAACTGGAAACACCAGAGGAGCGCAGCAGATCAACCAAAACCTCTCAGAGCAGCAGTAGCCCTAATGTGAAAACCACCAAACGTGGCATCTGCTTAGAGGAACCTGACCAGTCTGGCAAGGAACCATCTGCCACAGTACCCCTTTCATTAGAGTCCTTTACTTTCCATCAGAAACTGGGAGCAGGAACCTTTGGTCAAGTCTACTTGGCAAGAGATATCATCCGCCAAGAATGCGTTGCCATCAAAGTTTCAAATAAACGGGATTTCACGGAATTTGGATACAGTTTGATAGAGCGCCATGTCTTACAACTATCCCATGAAAGTCCATACCTGATTCACGGCCTGGCTGCTTTTCACACCCTAAACTTTGTCTATTATGTCATGGAATTGGCCACCAGAGGAGACCTGTTTGTTTTCATGACAAAGATCTTTCCTCTTGATACTGCCACAATACAATTCATCTTGGCAGAAGTGGTCTGTGGCACAGAGTTCCTGCACAAGAAAGACATTCTACATCGGGACCTAAAGCTACTTAACATCCTTCTGACAGTAGACGGCCATGTCAAAATAACAGACTTTGGCATGGCAGCAATGGGTGTGCATCAGGGTCCCTCAAAGAATAGCATAGGTACACGTGGATACGCAGCACCAGAACTGGTGAGAGGCCACTCACATGGAAGAGGGGTAGACTATTTTGCAATTGGCGTGATTCTATACAAACTGTACACAAGAAGGGCTCCTTTTCCTGGAAGAAATCAAATGGAAATTGAGCACTCTGTCCTCTACCGTCCTCCAGTCGACGTAGTGTTTCTGACTCCTGAAGCAGTCAACATCTTACAAGGGCTGCTATGTAAAAATCCGTTAAAGCGGCTAGGAGTAAATGGAGACATAAAAAAACATGCATTTTTTGCAGACATCAAATGGGAAGATATGGAAGCCAGGAGAATGGCACCACCAGCGACCATGATGGCAGCTCCTATTGACCTAAATATTAACCAAAGTCTGGAATATGCTGAAATGCCAAACATAATAAGATCTAAACATCAGAAGATCTTCAACCAATTCAGCTTTGTGTGTCCAGAGTGGTCAAGACAATACCATCCTGTCATCATGCAGACCCAAACTTGGATGGACAAAGTATTAGCTATGAGTCCATTTAGAAAGAAATACAAGTAACTGGTCTGTGAATAAAGCTGGTGGATGACTAAGTTAAACCAGAAATCCATCCGTATTGTCGATCTATGAATTCCTGTTACTTTCCACAACCTACCTGTCACCATGAAGCAGCTCCCGTACCATGGATGAGCCAATATCGACCACCACAGATAGATGCTACCATGGCAGGTGAGTAGAGAGTGAAGATAAGCCATTTCCCACAAGTTTTCATGCCAACTGAGAAGACAATCAATGCATTGCTCATATAGGTGGTCATAGGACAATAAGAACAACTTTGCTCATGATTTATTTCTTTGTTGTTAGGGCATTATGCTTATGACAAAGTCTCCAGCCTGGACTGTGACCTCCAGCTTACCTCCATGACTGATCAACATTACACTGCCCCCATAACCCACCCACCATTCCTACTGGACATTGTGAGTATACCCTCTAGTGACATACAAAGTGTTATCATTGGTGTGTAGTGTGCCCTCTAAACTATGCAACTATTATGGGGAATGATCTAAATCTTCTAGGAGAATCATCTTGGAGCCTTTATAACTATCAGGTTAGATTAACATCACGTTTTATGCCTCCGTTTGCGTTAATGAAAAAAGGATACAAAAACGCAGCACACCACGTTCTTGTATCCTGCACAGTCCTGTAAAAAAATGTATACTTTTTTTTTTACAATGGAACTCTATGGTGAACGGATGCCACTGTATGGCATCAGTCTGAGGCATCGGTTTAACGTATATGTTTTTTGGATAGGTTAAACATAAGGAAAAACGTGATGTGAACCCAGCATTAGATAAAAGAACAGTAAGGCTAGAACTACAAGGTGACAATGGTCACCCAACTGAAGTCTCCATACAAAGACATTAAATAGTTTTTTTTTTTTGTTTGTTTTTTAATCTTATAAAGTGATTGCACATTGTTTTATAATTGTGTGTGGTGGTGATTGTGCGGAGGGGCGACTATGTATTCATAAGTGGTATGATGGTTGCTCTAGAGTTGCATCTTTAATGTATGACTGAGAATTGTGTGATCCTAGTCGATGTATAGTTCTATCCCAAAAAGTGGTTAATGCGGATAAATTATGGGATAAAAAACAAAACAAAACATGGGATAGAAAGAAAAGGAGGCAGAGGGAGGGTTGAAAACAATGGAAACAAATATTTTCTTTTATGCAACCAAGAGACTACGACTATCCTTGAGTAACTAGTATTGGTGATACATGAAGAGCCCCCAGTTTTACAGGACATATATGAAGAGCTGATTGTCCCTGTAAAGATTACATGATGTGGAATGTGTTTATCCCATGAGATACTGATCTAACATGTATATCTGTCTTCTTACAGCAAACACCGGATTATACAACTTATTCACTGGACTTTCCTATTTACCGGATTTGACAAACCTACCGATTGTCCACCACTGAACATCCACGTAGATTGGAGCACCAACAATCCAGGGTTTTATTCCGATCGCCATATTTGGGGTCAGGAAGGAATTTTTCCCCCTTATATGAGGAAAACTAATAGTCCTCTGGGGTTTTTCGCCTTCCTCTGGATCATCATAGCAAGTAATTATAGGTTGAAATTGAAGGACTTCTTTTAACCATACTTGCTATGTAACCATCTACAATGTGGTGGCAGAGACAGAAGGAACCTGCAAAGATAGAAAGCAGACCCTTCACCTACCGGACGTGACAGAAGGAAAATGCTGAAATGGAAAGCATTTCCTTCACCTACTGGACATGACAGAAGGAAGCTGCTAATATAAAAAGCAGCTCCTTCACCTGAAGAGCGGATCATCATCTTCTGCTCCTTTCTACAGAAAGTGACTTCATCTGAAGTCTTTATTTACATGATTGTAAGACCTTTCATGAATTAATAAATATTAACATCTATAGAGTGCTTCTCTTTATTAAATCTATACATAACTTTAGAAGAAAATGTATAATAAATGATGAAGTAATGAAGTAAGGTGTGACGTGACATCATGCATGGCTAAAGGGCCCTTTACACGAACCAATAATTCTAAAGATAATCGCTAACATAGTAACATAGTAACATAGTACATAAGGCCGAAAAAAAGACATTTGTCCATCCAGTTCGGCCTGTTATCTTGCAAGTTGATCCAGAGGAAGGCAAAAAAACCCTGTGAGGTAGAAGCCAATTTTCCTCACTTTAGGGGAATAAAAAATTCCTTCCCGACTCCAATCAGGCAATCAGAATAACTCCCTGGATCAACGACCCCTCTTTAGTAGCTATAGCCTGTAATATTATTACGCTCCAGAAACACATCCAGGCCCCTCTTGAATTCCTTTATTGTACTCACCATCACCACCTCCTCAGACAGAGAGTTCCATAGTCTCACTGCTCTTACCGTAAAGAATCCTTTTCTATGTTTGTGTACAAACCTTCTTTCCTCCAAACGCAGAGGATGTCCCCTCGTCACAGTCACAGTCCTGGGGATAAATAGATGATGGGATAGATCTCTGTACTGACCCCTGATATATTTATACATAGTAATTAGATCTCCCCTCAGTCGTCTTTTTTCTAACGTGAATAACCCTAATTTTGATAATCTTTCAGGGTACTGTAGTTGCCCCATTCCAGTTATTACTTTAGTTGCCCTCCTCTGGACCCTCTCCAGCTCTGCTATGTCTGCCTTGTTCACTGGAGCCCAGAACTGTACACAGTACTCCATGTGTGGTCTGACTAATGATTTGGAAAGTAGTAGGAATATGTTCTCATCACGGGCATCTATGCCCCTTTTGATGCAACCCATTATCTTATTGGCCTTGGCAGCAGCTGCCTGACACTGTTTTTTGCAGCTTAGTTTGCTGTTTATTAAAATTCCTAGATCCTTTTCCATGTCAGTGTTACCGAGTGTTTTACCATTTAGTATGTACGGGTGACTTGCATTATTCCTTCCCATGTGCATAACTTTACATTTGTCAGTGTTAAACCTCATCTGCCACTTCTCTGCCCAAGCCTGCAATCTATCCAGATCCCTCTGTAGTAGTATACTGTCCTCTTCAGTGTTAATTACTTTACACAGTTTAGTGTCATCTGCGAAAATTGATATTTTACTATGCAAGCCTTCTACAAGATCATTAACCGTTTCACGTCCGCCCATAGGATATAAACGTCCTATGGGTGGACGTCTATTTCTGAACGGACGTTCCAGAACGTCCGTTCAGAAAGTGCAGCTGCACGCTAATCGTGCAGCTGCTGATCGGGTTGCCCGCTGTCAGTGACAGCAGGGCAACCCTAAGACAAGGCAGGGACAGTGCCCAGGTGTCCCTGCCTTCTAGATCGCTGCAGACACAGCGCTCACGGAGCGCTGTGTCTGCAGAGAAGGAAGCGCTGTGCGCTTCCTGTTCCGGCCCGGCGGTCATGTGACCGCCGTGACCGGAGTGTGCAGGAGCTGTGTGAGGTCTCTCAGAGACCTCGATCAGCCCTGCACTGAGGCTGTACAGCGCAGGATTGCTGCTGTACAGCCTCTATAGGGGTGTATTTGTCCTGTAACTGGGGCTACTATGTCAGCCCCAGTTCCAGGAGAAATAAACTGTGAAAAAAAAAAAAAAAAAGTGAAGTAAATGTCCCCCAGAGGTCTTGTATGACCTTATGGGGGACGAAAAGTGTAAAATAAAAAAAATAAAAATAAAAGGTTGAAAATAAAAAAATAAACAAAAGTTTCACATGTAAAAAAAAAAAAGTCCCCAAGTAAGGAATGAAAAAAAAAAATTTTAAATAGAAAAAATAAAAAAAGCATACATTTTAGGTATTGCCGCGTCCGTAAAAACCAGCTCTATAAAAATATCACATGACCTAACCCCTCGGATGAACACCGTAAAAAAAATAAAATAAAAACTGTCAAAACAAGCAATTTTTGTCACCTTGCATCACAAAAAGTGCAACACCAAGTGATCAAAAACGCGTATGTCCCACAAAATAGTACCAATAAAACCGTCACCTCATCCCGCAAAAAATGAGCCCCTTCATAAGAAAATCTCTCAAAAATAAAAAAACTATAGCTCTTAGAACATGGAGACACTAAAACATCATTTTTTTGGTTTCAAAAATGCTATTATTGTGTTAAAGTGAAACAAATAAAAAAAAGTATACATATTAGGTATTGCCGCGTCCGTAAAAACCAGCTCTATAAAAATATCACATGACCTAACCCCTCGGGTGAACACCGTAAAAAAAAACAAAAAAAAACTGTGTCAAAACAAGCAATTTTTGTCACCTTGCATCACAAAAGGTGCAACACCAAGTGATCAAAAACGCGTATGTCCCACAAAATGGTACTAATAAAACCGTCACCTCATCCTGCAAAAAATGAGCCCCTACATAAGAAAATCTCTCTAAAAATAAAAAAACTATAGCTCTCAGAACATGTACACATTAAAACATAATTTTTTTGTTTCAAAAATGCTATTTTTGTGTAAAACTTTAATAAATGAGAAAAAGTATACATATTAGGTATCGCCACGTCCGTAACGATCTGCTCTATAAAAATGTCACTTGACTGAACCCCTCAGGTGAACGCTGTAAAAATAAATAAATAGAAACTGTGCTAAAACAACCAATTTTTTGGTCACCTTGCCCCATAAAGTGTTATAATGAATGATCAAAAAATCATATGTACCCAAAAATAGTACTAATAAAACTGGCACCTTATCCCCTAGTTTCCAAAATGGGGTCACTTCTTGGGAGTTTCTACTGTAAGGGTGCATCAGGGGGCTTCAAATGGGACATGGCATCTAAAAACCATGTGGAGTTCCTTTTCTTCTGCGCCCTGCCGTGTGCCCATACAGCAGTTTATGACCACATGTAGGGTGTTTCTGTAAACCGCAGAATCTGGGTAATAAATATTGAGTTTTGTTTGGCTGTTAACCATCGATGTGTTAAAGAAAAAATTGGATTAAAATGGAAAATCTGCCCAAAAAGTGAAATTTAAAAATTTGATCTCCATTTTCCTTTAATTCTTGTGGAACGCCTAAAGGGTTAACAAAGTTTGTAAAATCGGTTTTGAATAGCTTGAGGGGTGTAGTTTCTACAATGGGGTCATTTATGGGGGTATCCACTATGTAAGCCCCACAAAGTGACTTCAGACCTGAACTGGTCCTTAGAAAGTGGGTTTTGGCAATTTTCTTATAAATTTGAAGAATTGCTTCTAAACTTCTAAGCCTTCTAACGTCCTAAAAAAATAAAATGACATTTCCAAAATGATGCCAACATAAAGTAGACATATGGGGAATGTTAAATAATAAATATTTTATGAGGTATCACTTTCTGTTTTAAAAGCAGAGAAATTGAAATTTAGAAAATTGCGAATTTTTCAAATTTTTGGGTAAATTTGGGATTTTTTCATAAATAAAGGTGAAATATTTTGACTCAAATTTATGATTATCATGAAGTACAATGTGTCACGAGAAAACAATCTCTGAATGACTTGGATAAATAAAGGCGTTCCAAAGTTATTACCACATAAAGTGAGATATGTCAGTTTTGCAAAATTTGGCCTGGTCAGGAAGGGGGCAAATGGCCCAGATGGGAAGTGGTTAATAAATATATTGAAGAGAATAGGGCCCAATACTGACCGCTGAGGTACTCCACTAGTGACAGTGACCCAATCTGAGTATGTACCGTTAATAACCACCCTCTGTTTTCTATCATTGAGCCAGTTAGTTACCCACATACAGACGTTTTCTCCCAGTCCGAGCATTCTTATTTTATATACTAACCTTTTATGTGGTACAGTGTCAAATGCTTTGGAGAAGTCCAGATATACGACATCCATTGATTCACCGCGGTCAAGTCTAGAACTTACCTCCTCATAGAAACTGATTAAATTAGTTTAACATGACCGATCCCTCACGAAGCCATGCTGATATGGCGTTATTTGCTTATTTCCGTTAAGATGCTCTAAGATAGCATCTCTCAGAAAACCTTCAAACAGTTTACCCACAACAGATGTTAAACTTACCGGCCTATAGTTTCCAGGCTCTGTTTTTGGGCCCTTTTTGAATATTGGCACCACATTTGCCATGCGCCAATCCTGTGGGACATTCCCTGTCAGTATAGAGTCCGCAAATATCAGAAATAAGAGTCTGGCTATGACATTACTTAATTCCCTTAGGATACGGGGGTGTATGCCATCCGGTCCTGGCGATTTGTCTATTTAGATCTTTTTAAGTCGCTGTTGTACTTCTTCCTGGGTCAGACAGAACACTTTTAATGGCAAATTTATTTCAACATTCAGCATTTCATCTGACAGTTTATATTCCTCAGTGAAAACACTGGAGAAAAAAATATTTAACAGCTTTGCTTTCTCCTCGTCGCTCTCTGCGAATCCCCCCTCATTACTCTTTAAAGGGCTGACACCTTCAGATTTATACTTTTTAACATTTATATAATTGAAGAACATTTTAGGGTTAGTTTTACTCTCTTTGGCAATTAATCTCTCTGTCTCTAGTTTGGCCGCTTTTATTTGTTTTTTACATGTTCTGTTTTTTTCCTTATAGTTTTTCAGTGCTTCCGTGCTACCCTCCTGTTTTAGTGTTTTATATGCTTTCTTTTTGTCATTTCTTTCTTTCTTTACAGTTCTGTTTATCCACATTGGTTTCTTTTTGTTCCTTAACCTTTTATTCCCATACGGTATGTACCTCTCACAATGAGATTTTAGGATGTTTTTAAAGATATCCCATTTTGTGGCTGTATTTTTATTTTTGAGGACTTTGTCCCAGTTAGTTAGGCCTATGGCCTCTCTTAGTTGGCTAAATTTAGCTTTTTTGAAGTTTGGTATTTTTGTTCCTCCCTGTAGAAACGCTCTTTTGAATGATAATTGGAAGGTTATTACTTTATGGTCACTATTTCCCAGGTGTCCCCCAACCTGCACGTCTGTTGTTCTGTCAGGTCTATTGGTTAATACTAAGTCCAGTATGGCCGTCCCTCTCGTCGGGTCCTGAACCAGTTGGGAGAGATAATTGTCTTTGGTTATTGCCAAGAATCTGTTTCCTTTATGAGATATACAAGTTTCAGTTTCCCAGTCTATATCTGGGTAGTTGAAGTCCCCCATAATAACCACCTCATTATGATTCATAAGAACGCTCGTTATCGATTATCTGGCAGTGTAAATGTACAGCCGATGTGTAAACATGATCTGCTGCCGGCAAAGAACGAGTCAGCATGGGGACAAGCGATGGCATTAGCGATCGCTCCTCCCCAGTGTCAGACTGGGGTACCTAGGGACCACCAGTAAAATTTATTTTGAGGGCCCACCGTACGGATACATTCAAATATAATAAATAATCTAACAAGTTTTTTATATGAACATAAGCTGGTTGATGTGCTGTAAATTGAATATATGTATGTAGTGTACTAAATCTAATGTGTTATGTGCCACTTGTGCAGGGGGTGGGAGACTAGGGGCCAACCTTGCTCAGGGGCCCACCGGGGGATTCCCCTGCACCCCTGTGGGCCAGTCCGAGCCTGTCTATACGAGTGTATTACTGTACAGCAGCGTCTTACCTTATAGGGCGGCCCCCACTGATGCCAAGGCACTTTTTTTTTTCCAAAGACCACCCCGTTCGTGCACTGTTGGCCGTGTTGATTTTGGCGCCTCATATTATAATGAGCCAACTCGGTTATACTAGGCGGGCGGTGACTCGCAGTTTCGCTGGGGCCAGTTCTCTTCTCCCTGGCTGTGAGCGCATCCAATCAGAGCGCACCGCTCTTAGCCAGGGAGGAGCTCATTCTCCCTAGCTAAGATCAGTGCGCTCTGATTGGATGCGCTCACAGCCAGGGAGAAGAGAAGCGGCCCCAGCGAAACTGCGAGTCACCGCCCGCCTAGTATAACCGAGTTGGCTCATTATAATATGAGGCGCCAAAATCAACGCGGCCAACAGTGCCAACAGTCTTTTGTGGGGGGGGGGGGGGAAATGCCTTGGCACCAGTGGGCGCCGCCCTATAAGGTTAGGCCTCTTTTACACTTGCGTTGTTGGGATCCGGCATGCACTTCCGTTGCCGGAGGTGCCTGCCGGATCCGGAAAAACGCAAGTGTACTGAAAGCATTTGAAGACGGAACCGTCTTCTAAATGCTTTCAGTGTTACTATGGCACCCAGGACGCTATTAAAGTCCTGGTTGCCATAGTAGGAGCGGGGAGCGGTATACTTACAGTCCGTGCGGCTCCCGGGGCGCTCCAGAATGACGTCAGAGCGCCCCATGCGCATGGATGACGTGATCGCATGGATCACGTGATCCATGCGATTGGGGCGCCCTGACGTCACTCTGGAGCGCCCGGGGAGCCGCACGGACGGTAAGTACACTGCTCCCCCGCTCCCCGCTACACTTACCATGGCTGTCAGGACTTTAGCGTCCCGGCAGCCATGGTAACCACTCTGAAAAAGCTAAATGTCGGCTCCGGCAATGCGCCGAAACAACGTTTAGCTTAAGGCCGGATCCGGATCAATGCCTTCCAATGGGCATTAATTCCGGATCCGGCCTTGCGGCAAGTGTTCCGGATTTTTGGCCGGAGCAAAAAGCGCAGCATGCTGCGGTATTTTCTCCGGCCAACAAACGTTCCGTTCCGGAACTGAAGGCATCCTGATGCATCCTGAACGGATTACTCTCCATTCAGAATGCATTAGGATAATCCTGATCAGGATTCTTCCGGCATAGAGCCCCGACGACGGAACTCTATGCCGGAAGACAAGAACGCAGGTGTGAAAGAGCCCTAAGACCATAATTAGACAACTGATGAAAGGTCCTCTTTAACCTTCCGATGTGTCTATAATAAACTGGATAGTCTACCCAGTTTTTATATTGATATAGGTTATTTGAGATGCTGTGCTGGTGGACAGGGGCCCGCCCACCTTTCTCAGGGGTCCACCAGGGGATATGCCTGCATATACCGCACTGACAATGTACACTGTGCGGCTCTCATGCAGCGCATATTCAAGTTGGGCAGACACGTCACATATTAGGGAAGGACAGCCCAGGGACCGCCTCCTCTTGTACACGTGACTGGTCACATGGTCATGACATCTTCAGGTCCTTTATCTAACCGGGACCTGTCATCTACCCCAGTCCTGGAAACCAGCAGCATGACAGCCCCTAGGGAGTGAGGACCGGACGTTCCCCGGCTGCAGTCAGGTGAGTGCACAGCGGGCTGTGAGGAAGGACTCCCGCCTTGCCGGGGTCGTGTCACTGGCATACAGCGTTACTGTAGCATGCACTGGACCCCGGGGGAAGAGTCCGCATCCTGGAGCCGCCGCTAAATGTCTACCTGTCTAACCAGTTTGGCCACTTCCCAAGGATTTCAATGGGAGATTCAGAGTGTATTCCGCGGAAGTACGGGGCATGCTGCTGCTTCATTGTGGAGCTGCCGACTCCCACTTAAATCAATTGGATGATAGGAGTCGTTTTTGGCGCTGATTCCGACACGGAAAACGCCACAAAGTACTCCATGTGAACGCCCCTTACATCGTATTTCCAGCCATTTTGTCTGCTGTGCATTAGACTGCCCCATGGTAGGTTCACATACTGATATAGCTGCCAACAGATGTCATGGCACATGGGTCCATAGAACCCACAGGTGGCATCCGTGGGCATGTCCGAGTCTTTGTTTCACTATAGTAGAGCGCAGCATTTTGCACTTTTCTATTTTATTGACCACTTTTTTATGTATTGGAGCCTTAGGATGACGCTGTGTACCACACAGCTGCATTAGTTTAGGTTTTAGGCTAGGTCTACACGACGGCATGTGCCGAGCGGCAATTTTTATAATGGTAGTCCATGGTGTCGCACTGCGATGCGACAGTCGCCGAAAAATCCATCTTGAATGGGTTTTTTGCAACTGTCACATTTGCAGCCTGTCGCAGTGCGACACCATAGACTACCATTATAAAATTGTCACGCGACATTGGTGCGACAAAATGTCGTCGTGTAGACCTAGCCTTATGTTCATATGATGGATTTACTCAGCACATGTGCTGCGCATAACTGCAGAGTGTGAAGGGAACAGCTATAGCGATTATTCACACGCAGCAGATTTGCTGCAGAAAATGTAGCAACTGCAAATCTGTTCCATTTATCTGAATTGATGCCAAGTGAATGGATTTCTGCAAGCCCCAGTTGCAGAACTTCAGCAACAAATCTGGCTCGCGGGAATAGGCCTTATGGCAGTCTAATGCCCCATGCACACCACCGTGTCCATTTTGCAGTCCGCAAATCTCGGATCTGCAAAATACAGATGCAGTCCATGTTGTGTTCATATTTTTGCGGATCCATAGACAGTCCTCATTTTATTGGCAAGTATAAGACGTGTTCTTTCCACATCTGTATCTCTGTTCTGCAAAAAGGCTATGACCGCAAAATGTGGTCCAGGGACCAATTGGTCGTGTGCATGGGGCCTATGAGTGCCTTCACGTATGGCACCTACGGCAGTGAAAGGATACCTGCAAACTCAGTAGAATATGTGCAGAAAACCTGTAACGTAGTCCAGTACCAGCAAAGTGCGTGCGATTACACAAATGTCATGTACACTTTGCAGATTTATATTTTTTGGTGCGGATTTCTAAATCTGCAGCATTTCAATAATGTTTAGCCGCGGACTTCAGTCATTTCTAATGAAGGGTGGGATCTGCAGCAAAACCGCATCGAATCCGCACTGAAAACTACTGTTAGAAATTGCAGTTTGGTTTTGGAAATACATATGGAATTGTGTGAATCTTCTGCACATTGACCTGCGCACGGTACAGATTTGTGCGCAGAAAACCCGCATGAAATCTGCACCAAAGCTGCATAAAAAAATGCACATAAATCCACACTATTTATCTTGGTTTTGGTGCGTTTTTTTGTGCAGTGTTTGTGGGGGTTTTTGTGTGCAGATTTTCATGCTTATGTTAACAACCCTATTGAAGTCTGTGAGGAAAATCACTCTACAGAAGTTGACATGCTGCGGATTTTAAAATCAATTTCTGGTGGCAGCGTTTATTCATTTCAATGTGAGGCAGTGCTGAGGATTGTGGAGGGGTCATGCCAATAAGGGACATCTCCGTGATCCTCAGCACTGCCTCCCATCGAAATGTATGGGGAGGTAGAAAGGACTTCGCCGCCAGTGGTTCTTTGGTGGAATTTCGGTGCGGCTGTCGGCGTCCAAATTCCACAGAAAAAATCCACACTTTGAACGTCCCCTTAAGCCACCTGCGCACATTGCGGAATACACGTAAGTAAGTACCAACAACGTGTATGAGATTACACAATTTTGTGCAGAAATACAGTAGACCTGCGTGCGGATTTCTAATTTGATATCATGTCAATTATGTTTGCAGTTTTTGCTGCGGATTTCACCCCTTTTCAATGGAAAGGTGAAATCTGCTGCAAAACTGTATCAAATGCGCACCAAAAAAACGAAATTAGAAATTGTGCAGGTGGCCTAAGGGTGCTTCGCACACGGTGCAAATTTGTCGGCAGAAAATCTGCATGAAATGTGCACCAAAACTGTACAAAAACAGCACATAAATCCACTGTATTGTTTTATGCAGTTTTTGGTATGGATGGTTTAACGACCACATTGAAGTCTATGGGGAAAACCACTCCACAGATGGTGCAGAATTGCACAAACAATTGACATGCTGAGGGTTTGAAAATCTACACAACGGGTCAATTTCCGCACCTAAATAAAAAAGCAGAGTGTACATGAGATTTGTCTGGTCTCGTTCACTTTGTTGGTGCTGTATTAGAGCTCATGCACACAAACGTATTTTCTTTCCGCTTCCGTTGGGTTTTTTTGTGGACCGTATGCGGAACCATTCACTTCAATGGGTCTGCAAAAACAACGGAAGGTACGCCATGTGCATTCCGTTTCGCAAAAGAAATTAGTGCATATCCTACTATTGTGCGCAAATCACGGTCCGAGGCCCCTTTTAATTCAATAGGTCCGCAAAAAATACGGAATGCACGCGGAACACATCCGTATGTCAGCCATATTTTGGCATAAGGGTGTGTAGGCACCCTTATGCCACCTGCACACGGGTGCCGGAGAACACACAAGAATTTCTTTTTGGATTTATGTGTTTCTGCAGCATATCCGCACCAAAATCTGCAATGTCTAATTGTGTTTTTTGGTGCGGATTTGATGCGGTATTACCGCAGATCTCGCCCTTCCATTGAAAAGGTGTGGGTGCTATGCGTTCACATCGCGCATTGCACCCGCGCTGAAAACTCGCTCGTGTGAAAGGGGCCTAAAAGTGCAAACATAATTGGCATGCTATTTAATTTGGAATCGGTGCAGCAGGTCAATTTCCACATGGAAACAATCCATGTGACCTGTTATGCGCTGTTTAATATCAGCAGGTTGTCAATTGTTTATGCAATTCCACACCTTCTGTACAGTGGTTTATCCATAGACGTCAGTGGGATTTTGTACATAAACAGAAAATCCCTACAAAAAAAGCATCAAAAATGGGATAGATAGTTCAGATTTATGTGTGGTTTTGGTGCAAATTTCATGCAGATTTACGGGATACAGAAATCCAAGTGCTTCCCAGCAAAACCATTTTGATCAAACTAATTTTCAGTTGCAGAAATTTCTGCAAAACAAATCTTCCACCTGTAAAGGCACCTATGTCTCATGCACACGACTGTTGCCCGGCCGTGTGCATATTGCGGCCATCCGCAATACACGGGCACGGGCCGTGTGCACCCCGCATCACGGATGCGGACTTGAATGGGTCCACAATCCGGGAGGTGCGGTGCGGAACGGAAGCACTACGGAGTGCTTCCGTGGTGTTTCTGACCGTGCCTTTGCACTGCAAAAAAAATAGAACGTGTTTTTTTTTTTTTACGGTGCGGACGGATCACGGACCCATTCAAGTTGATCCGTCCCGGTCGCCGCACGGATGTAGCCCGTGCATTGGGGACCACAAATTGCAGTCCTCAATGCACAGAACGACCGTGTGCATGAGCCCTAAGGCTATGTTCACAAGTGACTATGGCCTCTTTCACACGGGCGTTGCGGGAGCGTTACGGGAACACCCACGATTTTTCCGCGCGAGTGCAAAACATTGTAATGCGTTTTGCACTCGCGTGAGAAAAATCGCGCATGTTTGGTACCCAAACCCGAACTTCTTCACAGAAGTTCGGACTTGGGTTAGGTGTTCTGTAGATTGTATTATTAACCCTTATAACATAGTTATAAGGGGAAATAATAGCATTCTGAATACAGAATGCATAGTAAAATAGCGCTGGAGGGGTTAAAAAAAACAAAAAAAAAAACATTTAACTCGCCTTAGTCCACTTGATCGCGATGCCCGGCATCTCCTTCTGTCTCCTTTACTGAACATGGTGAGGGATCATGTGATGATCGGAGTGACGTCACCACAGGTCCTTGACCTGTAATGAATGCTCACCACAGGTCCTATTCAGTAAAGGAGACAGAAGGAGATGCCGGGCATCACGATCAAGTGGACTAAGGTGAGTTAAATATATATATATTTTTTTTAACCCCTCCAGCCCTATTTTACTAAGCATTCTGTATTCAGAATGCTATTATTTTCCCTTATAACCATGTTATAAGGGAAAATAATAATGATCGGGTCTCCATCCCCATCGTCTCCTAGCAACCGTGTGTGAAAATCGCACCGCATCCGCACTTGCTTGCGATTTTCACGCAACCCCATTCACTTCTATGGGGCCTGCGTTGCGTGAAAACGCAGAATATAGAGCATGCTGCGATTTTCACGCAACACACAAGTGATGCGTGAAAATCACCGCTCATTTGAACAGCCCCATAGAAATGAATGGGTCGGTATTCAGTGCGGGTGCAATGCGTTCAACTCGCGCATCGCATCCGCGCGGAATACTCGCCCGTGTGAAAGGGGCCTAAAATGCTGTGGCCATTATATCACTTGTATCTGGTCCGGTTTCCTTTATGCTGGAGTCCTCTCCTGCATAAGGGAGACAGGACAGATCCGTTATGCTGGCCATAGAGTTCTATTATGACGGAATGCCACTAAAGGCATTCAGTTATGTTCCGCGGTAACAAAATCCATAACGCAATTCAGTGTAAACCCGAACCCTAAAGCCTCATTCACTCGTCAGTGTTCCACGGACGTGTGTTGTGCGTGTTCTCCACGGACAGCACACGTCCCCATTCATTTTAATGTGTGTATTCACACATGAGTGTTTTAGCACGGTCCGTGGGTCTTTTTTTTTTTTTTTTTCACGGATGCAAGCTCTATTTTGTCAGTGTTCACGAATACATCACGCCCATTATAGTCTATGGGTCCGTGAAAACCACAAATGCCATCCGTGTTTCACGGATCATTAGGAAGAAATGCTTTGAAAATTATTTTTCAGCTGTTCAGTGTCAAAAACGGATGACACAAGGACTGCAAAAAATGGACATCTTCATGGAGTCATCACTGACCACCTTTTTACGGATCTAAACACGGACGTGTGAATGAGGCTTAAAGGGAACCTGTCATCAACCTTATGCTGCCCATACTAACGGCAGAATAAAGTAGAGACGGGTGAGATGATTTCAGCGGTCTGCCGAGAACCAACATTACAATGATTGCTGAATGGGCCTGGAAAAGAGTCACGGCCACCTGAGAAGAGTCATGGTTATTCATAAATTCCTGCTCTCCCGCCCACCTGCTGATGATAGGTCTTCTACCTGGTTTTCTCCCTTTCCCTCTAGGAGAGAACTGCCAGTCTTCAGCAGATGGTCGGGGAGAGCAGGAGATTATGAATAACCATGACTCTTCCCATGTAGATTTGACTAGTAGGTCTGTGCTGCAATGATTATGATGCTGGTTCTCGGCAACCACTTACTTTTAGCTCATGAGTGACACACCGCTGAAATCAGCATTTCTGTCACTATTTTATGCTGCCCTCAGTGAGGTCAGCATAAGGCTACTTTCACACTAGCGTTCGGGTGTCCGCTCGTGCGCTCCGTTTGAAGGGGCTCACGAGCGGTCCTGAACGCAGCCGTCCAGCCCCAATGCATTCTAAGTGGAGGCGGATCCACTGAGAATGCATCCGCCTGCCAGCGCTCAGCCTCCGCTCCGCTCAGTGAGCGGACACCTGAACGCTGCTTGCAGCGTTCGGGTGTCCGCCTGGCCGTGCGGAGGCGAGCGGATCCGTCCACACTTACAATGTAAGTCAATGGGGACGGATCCGCTTGAAGATGACACTATATGGCTCAATCTTCAAGCGGATCCGTTCCCCATTGACTTTCAATGTAAAGTCTGAACAGATCCGCTCAGGCTACTTTCAGACTTTAGAAAATTTTCTAAGTAATAATGCAGACGGATCCGTTCTGAACGGATGCAAACGTCTGCATTATCGGAGCGGATCCGTCTGATGAAACATCAGACGGATCCGCTCCGAACGCTAGTGTGAAAGTAGCCTTAAGTTAAAGGGGTTCTGCACTTTGTTTTAACTGATAAATCTATCCTCTGGATAGATCATTAGCTTCTGATCGGCGGGGGTCCGACACCCGGGACCCCCGCCAATCAGCGGTTTTGAGAAGACAGCAGCGCCGCGGCCTTCTCACTGTTTACCACCGGCCCACTGACGTCACGACTAGTATCAACTAGCGTGGGCGGGGCTAAACTCTGTTCACTTGAATGGAGCTTAGCTCCGCCCACGCTAGTTAATACTAGTCGTGATGTCAGTGGGCCGGTGGTAAACAGTGAGAAGGCCACGGCGCTGCTGGAGCGCCGCTGCCTTCTCAAACAGCTGATCGGCGGGGGTCCCCGGTGTCGGAGGGGGTCCTATCAGAAGCTGATCTATCCTCTGGATAGATCATCAGTTAAAACAAAGTGCAGAACCCCTTTAATGACAGGTTCCCTTTAACTCGAACTTCAAAAACGGAGTGGGTCTCACACTGCTCCTGCCAACTCCTCCCCTCTCCATAGACTTCTTTTGATATGTGTAATATGATCCTTCAGTGAGCTGCTCCTGTTCTAAACAGATTGACATATTACAAAGTTTCTTATGGTTGCCTGTACTATTGATTTATGCAAAGTTGTGTGACAAGTTAGTGACCTTTTAAACATTTTCTAAACCTTTTTTTACCTTACGCCTAAATCCGGCAGTTTTACAGACGATTTTTAATATGCATTCACTTGTCTTCAGTGGTCTCCAGGTGAGAACTGCACCAGTGGATGCCAGCCAGTTTTATACCAGGAGCTGGACACAAGTGATATATGTGAACTGCACCGGATCCATAAACCGATCGCGCCGGGCAGAAAAACTGAGCAAGTAGTGTTTTTCTGTCTGGCGCTATTTGACATCTGGCATCACAACTGATGTGCAAGATGTAGGAGAACATAGAAAACTATGGGGTTCGTTCTGGCTCAGTTTCCCTCTGGCATTTTCTGCTTCATGCCGGAGGGGAACTGGGCCAGATCACCAGACATATGTGAGAGGGCCTGAATTCTGTGGTCTGTCTGCAGTCCATTGTGCACACGGATGAAAAATGCAACCTTCAGAATGAGGCGTAAGCTGGGATCATAGACCCAGAATTTGTCTGCAGGCTGTTTTTAAGGCCTCATGTTATGCCTGATATAATTTACTACTACTCTGCAGACATGTTGATCGTATAGGCAGCTGTCACCTGCACATAGCTGTAAACTAGAAACCAAACCGGAACACACATGTGAAGATCTGCACTAAGAAGGAAGTCTCAGAAAAGTTGATCGGCCAAAAATATTTGTGCAACGTCTGCAACTGTGATTTGTCTGTAAAACCACAGGCAAGTCACAGTTGCACGCCACTTGCATTGTGGTCTATGATGGCACTTGCGACCAAAAATCCAACAGTGTTGAATTGTTTGTTTGCAACTGTTGCATCGTGACACTAATGACAATTATTAGATGCGATGTTGTGCAACACATGTTGCTGTGTAGCCTTTTCCCAAGAAAACATGTAGTGGTCGGCTTCTGGGTGCAAGTTGGCATTCTTTTCAAAGGCTTGTTAACCCCCCTTTTATCTAATTCTCGCAGCCTGTCTCCTGAAACAGAAAATTCATGCTTGCCTGCTACGTGCTACTTCGGTCCTCCACGTCGCTTCTGGTGTGTCCATATTCCAGTCCTCTGAGTGTTACATCCTGCGCCGTATGGTCACATACTCTGCTGCAGCCAATGACTGGCTTCAGCAGTGATGTGGCCGCAAGCCAGACATTTTTACATTACTAGTGACATTGTTTTGCACATGGTTTTTGTTGCATTTATTTTTGTAAATTGGGATCCAGTGGCTCGTGGTGCTGTCAAGCTATGCTGGATACTTTCAACTTTGGATTTCAAAATGCAGATGTGAAAGTAGTCTTGGCTAAAACACAATTTAGTTAAAGCCTGAAGAACCCCTTTAAGTGGTCATGTTTGAAGAGGTTGCAATTTTAGGGGTTGTGTAAAACTCCTGCTTTGCTTTGCCAGTATTAACCACCTCAGCCCCCAGTGCTTAAACACCCTGAAAGACCAGGCCACTTTTTACACTTCTGACCTACACTACTTTCACCATTTATTGCTCGGTCATGCAACTTACCACCCAAATGAATTTTGCCTCCTTTTCTTCTCACTAATAGAGCTTTCATTTGGTGGTATTTCATTGCTGCTGACATTTTTACTTTTTTTGTTATTAATCGAAATTTAACGATTTTTTTGCAAAAAAATGACATTTTTCACTTTCAGTTGTAAAATTTTGCAAAAAAAACAAGATCCATATATAAATTTTGCTCTAAATTTATTGTCCTACATGTCTTTGATAAAAAAAAAATGTTTGGGTAAAAAAAAAATGGTTTGGGTAAAAGTTATAGCGTTTACAAACTATGGTACAAAAATGTGAATTTCCGCTTTTTGAAGCAGCTCTGACTTTCTGAGCACCTGTCATGTTTCCTGAGGTTCTACAATGGCCAGACAGTACAAACACCCCACAAATGACCCCATTTCGGAAAGTACACACCCTAAGGTATTCGCTGATGGGCATAGTGAGTTCATAGAACTTTTTATTTTTTGTCACAAGTTAGCGGAAAATGATTATTTTTTTTTTTTTTTTTTTTTTTATTACAAAGTCTCATATTCCACTAACTTGTGACAAAAAATAAAAAGTTCTATGAACTCACTATGCCCATCATCGAATACCTTGGGGTCTCTTCTTTCCAAAATGGGGTCACTTGTGGGGTAGTTCTACTGCCCTGGCATTCTAGGGGCCCAAATGTGTGGTAAGGAGTTTGAAATCAAATTCTGTAAAAAATGACGAGTGAAATCCGAAAGGTGCTCTTTGGAATATGGGCCCCTTTGCCCACCTAGGCTGCAAAAAAGTGTCACACATCTGGTATCTCCGTATTCAGTAGAAGTTGGGGAATGTGTTTTGGGGTGTCTTTTTACATATACCCATGCTGGGTGAGAGAAATATCTTGGTCAAATGCCAACTTTGTATAAAAAAATGGGAAAAGTTGTCTTTTGCCAAGATATTTCTCTCACCCAGCATGGGTATATGTAAAATGACACCCCAAAACACATTCCCCAACTTCTCCTGAGTACGGAGATACCAGATGTGTGACACTTTTTTGCAGCCTAGGTGGGCAAAGGGGCCCATATTCCAAAGAGCACCTTTCGGATTTCACTCGTCATTTTTTACAGAATTTGATTTCAAACTCCTTACCACACATTTGGGCCCCTAGAATGCCAGGGCAGTATAACTACCCCACAAGTGACCCCATTTTGGAAAGAAGAGACCCCAAGGTATTCACTGATGGGCATGGCGAGTTCATGGAAGTTTTTATTTTTTGTCACAAGTTAGTGGAATATGAGACTTTGTATGAAAAAAAAAAAAAAAAAAAAAAAATCATCATTTTCCACTAACTTGTGACAAAAAAAAAAAAATTCTAGGAACTCGCCATGCCCCTCACGAAATACCTTGGGGTGTCTTCTTTCCAAAATGGGGTCACTTGTGGGGTAGTTATACTGCCCTGGCATTCTAGGGGCCCAAATGTGTGGTAAGGAGTTTGAAATCAAATTCTGTAAAAAATGATGAGTGAAATCCGAAAGGTGCTCTTTGGAATGTGGGCCCCTTTGCCCACCTAGGCTGCAAAAAAGTGTCACACATCTGGTATCTCCTTATTCAGTAGAAGTTGGGGAATGTGTTTTGGGGTGTCTTTTTACATATACCCATGCTGGGTGAGATAAATATCTTGGTCAAATGCCAACTTTGTATAAAAAAATGGGAAAAGTTGTCTTTTGCCAAGATATTTCTCTCACCCAGCATGGGTATATGTAAAATGACACCCCAAAACACATTCCCCAACTTCTACTGAGTACGGAGATACCAGATGTGTGACACTTTTTTGCAGCCTAGGTGGGCAAAGGGGCCCATATTCCAAAGAGCACCTTTCGGATTTCACTCGTCATTTCTTACAGAATTTGATTTCAAACTCCTTACCACACATTTGGGCCCCTAGAATGCCAGGGCAGTATAACTACCCCACAAGTGACCCCATTTTGGAAAGAAGAGACCCCAAGGTATTTACTGATGGGCATGGCGAGTTCATGGAAGTTTTTATTTTTTGTCACAAGTTAGTGGAATATGAGACTTTGTATGAAAAAAAAAAAAAAAAAAAAAAATCATCATTTTCCACTAACTTGTGACAAAAAAAAAAAAATTCTAGGAACTCGCCATGCCCCTCACGAAATACCTTGGGGTGTCTTCTTTCCAAAATGGGGTCACTTGTGGGGTAGTTATACTGCCCTGGCATTCTAGGGGCCCAAATGTGTGGTAAGGAGTTTGAAATCAAATTCTGTAAAAAATGACGAGTGAAATCCGAAAGGTGCTCTTTGGAATATGGGCCCCTTTGCCCACCTAGGCTGCAAAAAAGTGTCACACATCTGGTATCTCCTTATTCAGTAGAAGTTGGGGAATGTGTTTTGGGGTGTCTTTTTACATATACCCATGCTGGGTGAGATAAATATCTTGGTCAAATGCCAACTTTGTATAAAAAAATGGGAAAAGTTGTCTTTTGCCAAGATATTTCTCTCACCCAGCATGGGTATATGTAAAATGACACCCCAAAACACATTCCCCAACTTCTCCTGAGTACGGAGATACCAGATGTGTGACACTTTTTTGCAGCCTAGGTGGGCAAAGGGGCCCACATTCCAAAGAGCACCTTTCGGATTTCACAGGTCATTTACCTACTTACCAGACTTCTTCTCACGCTTTGGGGCCCCTAAAATGCCAGGGCAGTATAAATACCCCACATGTGACCCCATTTTGGAAAGAAGACACCCCAAGGTATTCAATGAGGGGCATGGCGAGTTCATAGAAAAAAAAATTTTTTGGCACAAGTTAGCGGAAATTGATTTTTTTATTTTTTTTTCTCACAAAGTCTCCCTTTCCGCTAACTTGGGACAAAAATTTCAATCTTTCATGGACTCAATATGCCCCTCAGCGAATACCTTGGGGTGTCTTCTTTCCAAAATGGTGTTATTTGTGGGGTGTTTGTACTGCCCTGGCATTTGAGGGTCTCCGCAATCATTACATGTATGCCCAGCATTAGGAGTTTCTGCTATTCTCCTTATATTGAGCATACAGGTAATGAGATTTTTTTTTTCCGTTCAGCCTCTGGGCTGAAAGAAAAAAATGAACGGCACAGATTTCTTCATTCGCATCAATCAATGTGGATGAAAAAATCTCTGCCAAAAAAAGAAAAAGGAGGGGAAAGGCGTCTGCCAGGACATAGGAGCTCCGCCCAACATCCATGCCCACTTAGCTCGTATGCCCTGGCAAACCCGATTTCTCCATTCACATCAATCGATGTGGATGAATAAATCATTGCCGGGATTTTTTTTTTTATATATACAAAGTGTTTGCCAAAGTATATGAACACCGCCACCTCCTCAGCTCATATGCCTCGGCAAACGTATCTTTTACTGCAGAGGAGAAATCTCGTCTTGCAGCGCCGCATACACCGACTTGCGTGTAATCTGACAGCAGCACAATGCTTCTGTCCAAATGCACATCAGTGCTGCAGCTAGTCGATCGGTTGGTCCACCTGAAAGGTAAAAAAAAACAAAACAAAAAAGAAAAAACCAGGCCGCAAAGCAATAACTTTATTAACTTTAGAACAGAACATATTAACTTTTTTTAACTTTTGTAACTTTTTTACTTACCGGTAATTTTTTTTTTGTTTAGTTTTTTTTACCTTTATAGAACAAACCTCTCCTTCCCCATGGGACAATGTGCAAAGCGCAAATCGCCCAAAGATGTGGCGAAGTACGTTATGCACTTTATCCCAGGTGAAAGGAGAGGTTTGCAGCAGCTGTGAGTAAAAGGGCCCTAATAGCCCTGTGTGCCTGTCCTGTGAGATGCAATCCCTATGCTAGGTGTACCTGTGTGTGGTACTTCCGGAAACACTCACCTAAGCATAGGGCAGGGTGGTCAGGGCAGTCAGGACAGAAATAGCGGGTGTCACGCCTTATTCCACTCCTGCTACAGACACGACATTTTTTTCGGGGTGGCGGTTGGGTTGAGGTACCAGCAACGACACTGGGGAAATGTCGCTCGTGTAGACGGCTAACTACACTGGTGGATGGGGCCACGGAACCTCCTGGGTAAAGGAGGTTCGCGATGATCTCTTCCTGGAATTTGAGGAAGGATCCTGTTCTCCCAGCCTTACTGTAGAGAACAAAACTATTGTACAGCGCCAATTGAATTAAATATACAGACACCTTCTTATACCAGCGTCTGGTTCTGCGGGAAACTAAATAGGGAGCCAACATCTGGTCATTGAAGTCCACCCCTCCCATGAGCGCATTATAGTCGTGGACTGAGAGGGGCTTTTCAATGACACGGGTTGCCCTTTCAATTTGGATTGTCGTGTCTGCGTGAATGGAGGAGAGCATGTAAACGTCACGCTTGTCTCTCCATTTCACCGCGAGCAGTTCTTCGTTACACAAGGCAGCCCTCTCCCCCCTTGCAAGACGGGTGGTTACAAGCCGTTGGGGGAAGCCCACGCGACTAGTTCGCGCGGTGCCACAGGCGCAAATCCGTTCTAGAAACAAATGCCTAAAGAGGGCCACACTTGTGTAAAAATTGTCCACATAAAGATGGTACCCCTTGCCGAATAAGGGTGACACCAAGTCCCAGACTGTCTTCCCACTGCTCCCCAGGTAGTCAGGGCAACCGACCGGCTCCAGGGTCTGATCTTTTCCCTCATAGATCCGAAATTTGTGGGTATAGCCTGTGGCCCTTTCACAGAGCTTATACAATTTGACCCCATACCGGGCACGCTTGCTTGGGATGTATTGTTTGAAGCCAAGGCGCCCGGTAAAATGTATTAGGGACTCGTCTACGCAGATGTTTTGCTCAGGGGTATACAAATCTGCAAATTTCTGGTTGAAATGGTCTATGAGGGGCCGAATTTTGTGGAGCCGGTCAAAAGCTGGGTGGCCTCTGGGACGGGAGGTGGTGTTGTCGCTAAAATGCAGAAAACGCAGGATGGTCTCAAATCGTGTCCTGGACATAGCAGCAGAGAACATGGGCATGTGATGAATTGGGTTCGTGGACCAATATGACCGCAATTCATGCTTTTTTGTCAGGCCCATGTTGAGGAGAAGGCCCAGAAAAATTTTAAGTTCGGAAACTTGGACTGGTTTCCACCGGAAAGGCTGGGCATAATAGCTTTCCGGGTTTGCGGTTATAAATTGTGTGGCATATTGGTTGGTCTCTGCCACGACTAAGTCCAAGAGCTCCGCAGTCAAGAACAGCTCAAAAAATCCCAGGGCCGAAGCGATTTGAGCCGTCTCAACCCGAACTCCAGACTGGGCGGTGAAAGGGGGAACTACAGGTGCGGCTGAAGTTGGTGACTGCCAATCAGGGTTTGCCAGCACCTCAGGGACTCTAGGGGGTCTACGGGCCTGTCTGCGCGGTGGCTGCGACGGGGTAACTACTGCACGTGCCACCGTACCAGCTTCAACTGCCCTTCTGGTGCTCGCTACTTCACCAGGTTGTACGGCAGTGCTGGTACTAGGTCCAGGAAGGGCTGCGCTGCTGGTGTATGCCTCACCACGTGATCCGGCAGCGACGGCCCCACTCTGCTGCTCTTGAAGCGGATCCTGCGTAACCTGTGGTCTAGCGACACGGGGCCGGGTACGCCTGGTGCTGCCAGGGACCTCAACCTCCTCGTCCGAACTTTGGGTCAGAGAGCCACTGCTTTCTACAGGTTCATATTCTGACCCGCTAGATTCGTCAGATGAGGGTTCCCACTCCTCATCCGACTGGGTCAGAATCCTGTAGGCCTCTTCAGAAGAATACCCCCTGTTTGACATTTTGGACTACTAAATTTAGGGGTATTCCCTGAGACTACCCAAGAAAAAAAGCAAACCTGTCTTACAAAGGGGAGGCTAGCGAAGTACCGGAGGCCGCTGCGGTTGATAAAAAATATCAAAACTGATTTTTTTATCGCCGCAGTGCGTGTAAAGTGAATGTGCAGTGATCAAAAAATAATAATTTTTTGTCACTGCGGTGGGGCGGGCGTGGGTGAACGCACGTGTGGGCGACCGATCAGGCCTGATCGGGCAAACACTGCGTTTTGGGTGGAGGGCGAACTAAAGTGACACTAATACTATTATAGATCTGACCGTGATCAGTTTTGATCACTTACAGATACTATAAAAGTACAAATGCTGATTAGCGATACGCTAATCAGCGAATAAAAGTGACTGCGGTGCGGTGGGGTGGGCGCTAACTGACGCTAACTACCTAACCAAGGGGCCTAAACTATCCCTAAAACCTAACAGCCAATACCAGTGAAAAAAAAAAAGTGACAGTTTACACTGATCACTTTTTTTCCTTTCACTAGTGATTGACAGGGGCGATCAAAGGGGTGATCAAAGGGTTAATTGGGGTGCAGGGGGGTGATCTGGGGCTAAGGTGTAGTGTTTGGTGTACTCACTGTGAAGTCTGCTCCTGTGCTGGATCCAACCGACGAAAAGGACCAGCACAGGAGCAGAGAAGCCATATAACAGATCATATTTACTAATATGATCTGTTATCTGGTTTGTGATTCGATTTTTTAAAAATCAGCAACCTGCCAGCGACGATCATTGGCTGGCAGGTTGCTGATGCAACTCTCCTCGAACTTTTGCCGGCCCGCGATGCGCATGCGCGGGCCGGCTGTGACCGAAATCTCGCGTCTCGCGAGAAGACGCGCCGGCGCGTCCACTCGGAATGAAACAACCACCTCCAGGACGCGTCTGTGCGTACAGCGGTCCGGAGGTGGTTAAATGCCCACAGCTTAGACGTGTGCAGAGTGATCTCTTGGGATCAACTGTGCTATGAAATCCCACAATTTAGTTTCTTTTTATAATCGCCTGTTATAAGAGCCAGCAGTGCAGATGCTTCACCTTGTCGTAATGGAGCAGGAGAATGGAAAGGCTGAACGCTGATGTGAACTCAGCCTAATACGTTTGAGTTGGTACTTTGATTATTAGGTTGCAGTTTGTTAGACAAATATTCCAGGTATGTGACCTGATCTACCGTATTTTTCACCCTATAAGATGCACCTGCCCATAAGACGCACCTAGGTTTTTGAGGAGGAAAATAAGAAAAAAAAACATTTTGAACCAAAAGGTGTGCTTTTGGTGGGTTTTGAACTAATGGTGGTCTGTGGATGACACTATTATTGGAGATCTGTGGATGACGCACTGTTATGGAGGGGATCTGTGGATGACAGATATATAGCATCTTATGCTATATATATATGTGTCATCCACAGATCCCCCCCCCAATAACAGTGGGGGGGGGGGTGGGGAGTGCGTCTTATAGGGCGAAAAATACAGTAACTACTGCTGGGAAAGCATTACATCTTATAGATATACCCATGTGGCTGTATGGTGTGGATGTGGAGCACATCTTCTTGGGAATGGGAAATAATGTCCATCTGTTCTATAGAGGGAAAGACGTTCCGTTCCACAAATTGCGGATCCGCAAAACATGCGTATTGGCTGTGTGCATTCCACATTTTGTGGAACGGAACGTCTTTCCCTCTATAGAACAGTCCTATCCTTCTCCGTAAAATGGACAAGAATAGGATATGTTCTATTTTTTTGCAAGTGGAATGGATATATGGATGCGGACAGCACACTGTGTGCTGTCTGCATCTTTTGAAATGAATGGGTCCACATCCAATCTGCAAAATTGCGGATCAGATGCGGACCAAAAGTACATTTGCGTGCATGAGCCCTTGTGCTAACTGTTGACTTTACAAGTGCTTCCCTCAGGATACGTCATTAGTTTCTGATCGCAGATCAGCTATTCTGGAGTAACTTTGGCCCTAGAACTAGAACACTGTGTGGTGGATGGAGGTGGGTGCTGCAGCTCTGCTTCCATTGAAATGAATGAGCGCACAGGTGCAGTAAGCAACTCCATCCACTACATAATGCTGATCGGGTGGTTAGGGAGTGTAGGGTGCCGATCAGATACTGATGGCCTATTCTGAGGATAGACAATCAATATAAAAGTACTGGAAAACCCCTTTTAAAGGCTATGTACACCTTTTTGATGTCATTTTTTTTTTTTTACGATTGCATTTAACTTCTTTTTGCCTAAAAATCATATTTTCTATTGGCCTTTACTAAAAATATTGAGGTGTTTTCACAAAGGGTTAACTCTTTTCTAACTGTGTGACTGGTTCTTTCACGTTATGCCTGTCATCTAATAAATCTTATCTCTAAACTACTAAGAGGTCATAAACACTTATTTATGTCAGAGGGCAGAGATGAGGAGTCCTCTGCTCCTCAGATGTCCGCTAAAGGAATCTGAACCGTATCATTTACAATCACGAAATTTGCCCAAACATGTACATCAGGTGTCCGGGATGGTTTTAGACCGGGTCAATGCTCTCTAGCAAGTACCGTTCCTGAGACATCCCCAAAAATGCATGACCCTTATCAGCAAATAGAAGTTCGCAGGCCCTTAGTCTCCACATACACAGTTTTACACCAGGTTTTCATAACAACCCAGCCATTTTTCTTCACTGCTGCAGGTCAGCTTTAAAGGGGCAGGGCGCTGTGGATGACACTTAAGGGAGCGAAGTGCTGTGCAGATCAGTTAGGCCTCTTTGACACAGGTGTCGCGTGTGAGGGCCGGATAGGATGCGAGTGCGTCACGGGAAAATCGTGCGATTTTTGCCTACGAGTGGGTTGAGTTTTGTATGCGATTGTGTTGCTTTCTTCAGTTTTTTTTTTGCGCGAGTGCAATGCATTTTGCACGCACGCACGTAAAAACTGAATGTGGTACCCAAACCTGGACTTCTTCACTGAAGTTCGGGTTTGGGTTAGGTATTCTGCAGATTTTAATATTTTCCCTTATAACATGGTTATAAGGGAAAATAATAGCATTCTTAATACAGAATGCTAAGTAAATTAGGGATGGCTCATGACATGGTCCATCACCATGGTGGTGAGCGCAGTGACGTCACCAAAGGTCCTTTTCCTCCCAGGTCATCAGAGAAGAAGAAAGAAGACTAGCCGGGCAGCGCAAACAAGTGGATGAGGTGAGTTTAATAATTTTTTATATATTTTTTTTAACCCCTCCATCCCTAATTTACTTAGCATTCTGTATTAAGAATGCTATTATTTTCCCTTATAACCATGTTATAAGGGAAAATAATAATGATCGGGTCCCCATCCCGATCGTCACCTAGAAACCATGCGTGAAAATTGCACCGCATCCGCACTTGCTTGCGGATGCTTGCGATTTTCACACAACGCACAAGTGATGCGTGAAAATCACCGCTCATGTGCACAGCTCCATAGAAATGAATGGGTCCGGATTCAGTGCGGGTGCAATTTCACCTTGCGCGTTGCACCCGTGCGGAAAACTCGCCCGTGTGAAAGAGGCCTTAAGGCCTCGTCAGCGAGGCTCACAGCATTAAAAGCAACTATCAACAGCCCCATTGGCCGCAGGGGGTGTCGATAGGAACCCCGAGGTTCTTGGTTTTTGACCATTTAGATGCCGTGATCTCACTTGATGGCATCTAAAGCATTTAATTACCGCAGTCTGCATTATTACTGGTCACGGTAATTAGTGGCAGATCTCTGCTGTTTCAAACAGCAGAGACCTGTCGGCCATGACACCTGCTGCACGTGCGAGCGGGCTCCTTGTTTGCCAATCGCTCCAGTGCCGTACATGTACAGCGCTGGTAGCGAACAGGTTAAAACCGCAAAACCCAGAACAGAATCC
>NW_024400348.1:0-35643 GCF_905171765.1 Bufo bufo
TATTAATTTGTCAGTTACATTTTCATGTGAAATTCACCTATTTTTGGGTGTGATGTACCATTGCTATACCTAGTAGACAGCTTAATAAATTTCAATAATTTTTCTAACAAACTAATTTGTCTGTTGCATTTTCAGTAGAATTTCACCTATTTTTGGGTGTAATATACCCCTCCTCTACCTAGTTGACAGCTTAATAAATTTCAATAATTTTTCTTTTACATTTTCGGGTGCCATTAAACTATTTTTTTCTGTCATAGACCCCTGCTCTACAAAGTAGACAGGTTAATACATTTCTGTAATTTTTCTGTTACATTCTTCGGTTGACATTTTACAATTTTGGATGTGAATAAACCCCTGCTCTGCATAGGTGACAGGGAATAAAATTTCAGAAATTCTTCTTTAATTGATGTGCTCCACCTCCTTTCATTCAATGCTTAAACTTTAACAAGTTGTCCCACATTTGAGCTTCAATAATTTGTCCCACATTTGCGCTTTACTAATTTGTCCCACATTTGCGCTTCAATAATTTGTCCCACATTTGAGCTTTACAAATATGTCCCACATTTGCGCTTCAATAATTTGTCCCACATTTGCGCTTTACAAATTTTTCCAACATTTGCGCTTCAATAACTTTTCCCACATTTCCGCTTTAATAATTTGTCCCACATTTGCGCTTAAATAATTAGTTTAACATTTGCGCTTTAACAGCTTTTCCCACATTTTCGCTTAATCCCCAAAAAAATTAATCCATGTATCTCCTTTGGATGTGGTCTCTCTTTCTCACGCTCCCTCTCCAGCGTTTAACCCTGATTCGCCGATAACCGTTATCAACATGGTAGGCTCAGAAAAGAACATCGAAAAATGATAGAGAAGATATCCAAATGTATAAAGTAAAACAGGCACTCACCATCTGGTCTAGATAATACAATGTGGTGTTTAATAAGTAATAATATTTGATAAGTAATATAAAATACTATAATAAAATATATAAAATATGAGCCCCTAGCTGATTGTATTTATTAATAATTGCTGTTGTATATAATGTGTATTGAAGGATATATATATATATATATATATATATATATATATATATATATAATAGGATGGTGGGTATACTTTTTCCCTAGTATTGATACAACTGCTGGATATACTTGATAACGTAGTAACAAGAATTGGTTCTTATAGAGTTGTGAACAAATATATAAATAAAAATATATAAAACATTAATACAACATGTGCAAAATTGTGCTAAAAAAAATATAGTCCCAAAAAAAGGTTCCAAAAAAGGAGACGTGTAGGTAATATCAAAAAGTTAAAAAGTTGTCAGTGCCGCTTGTATTTGCAATCAAAAGCTGTGATTTTCCAGGCGTGAATAAGTTATTATAACATACAGTACAGACCAAAAGTTTGGACACACCTTCTCATTCAAAGAGTTTTCTTTATTTTCATGTCTATGAAGGCATCAAAACTATGAATTAACACATGTGGAATTATATACATAACAAACAAGTGTGAAACAACTGAAAATATGTCATATTCTAGGTTCTTCAAAGTAGCCACCTTTTGCTTTGATTACTGCTTTGCACACTCTTGGCATTCTCTTGATGAGCTTCAAGAGGTAGTCCCCTGAAATGGTCTTTCAACAGTCTTGAAGGAGTTCCCAGAGATGCTTAGCACTTGTTGGCCCTTTTGCCTTCACTCTGCGGTCCAGCTCACCCCAAACCATCTCGATTGGGTTCAGGTCCGGTGACTGTGGAGGCCAGGTCATCTGGCGCAGCACCCCATCACTCTCCTTCATGGTCAAATAGCCCTTACTTTCAGTTTTCCCAATTTTTCGGCTGACTGACTGACCTTCATTTCTTTTTTTTTTAATCAATACATTTTTATAGAAGAAATGTTTTGGTTTAGCAAAATAATTAGACATACAGAAAGAAAAGTAACAGATGTTAAATCATAAAGGTTCCATGCATGAATTCAAGAGGATACATAAGTATCGAAAAATGTAAAGTACATGTGTTGTGAGTAATACAATGCAAGCATATTCCTTACACATTATACATACCACAAATTGTATATACCCATTCATTTACATATGCACAGATAAGTTATATCAGGTATTTTAAGAGTGGCTCTGCGTAAGGGCTTGACAACCATTGTAGCCACGAGTTGTGCACTATTATTCTAGCCTTCAACGAAGGTGTGAAAGTAAATTCACAATGCATATTGTGATTTACAATTTTGAAAACTTCACCAAGTGAAGGAGGTTGTGAGCTTTTCCAATGACGTGCAATCACTTTCTTTGATGCAAATAAAATGTGTGCTATCGTGCCTCTGCTATCCCAGGGGATGTTCACCAGTCCTATACTGAGGATTGCTAGTTCTGGAGTCAATATTCCCACTATCCCAGTTATTTCTTCCACAACCTTCGATATCGAGGTCCAAAACCGAAGTACTACCGGGCACTCCCACCACATATGATATGGAGATCCTGTCCTGCCACATCCTCTCCAACACAGTGAAGAATAGTTGGGGATAATATGAGCCAATCTATCCGGTGTTAAGTACCACCTCAATTGGGTTTTCCTATTCTGCTCTGCATGATTTATGCATTTAGAACATTTCATAGACCAGTACATGGCATCTGTCCACTCCCTCAGAGAGAATTCCTTCCCCATTTCAGCCTCCCACCTGAACATAAAGGGCTTTTTGCTGTCTTTGTCTATAAGTATTAGGTTTGAATACGAAAAGGAGAGGCTGGAATGGGAACGTCCATCTGCTCCTAGTAGCTTGCCAAGTGGGTCACTCACATCTACTGTGACATCTAAATTAAGAGGTGTGAGAAAGTGACGTATCTGCAAGTATTGGTAGAAAACTAGGTTAGGTAAGTTGTAAGTGGTGTGTAACATCTCAAAGGTACGTAGGGTGGATTGATCATATAAACTCCCAAGATTATCAATCCCACAATTTAACCAGCCTGTAACCTGAAGTGTGGGGATGTGATATTCTATGGCTGTGATAGGGATATATTACTTTTCCAGGGGTAAAAGAGATCTATTTTTGAATAAATGTGACCAAGCGAACATGGACGCTTGCATAGTATTCAGTGGCACTGCAAATGTGGTGGGCTTCAACAAGTAGGCGGCCAGCAGTGATTTAAGAGACCCTCTCCTAACATAAACCTCTTCTATGTTGAGTCACTTATGAGGTGAAGACGGCTTCCACCACTCCAAAGTCTGGTCCGTTAGGTTGGCTAAGTAATAGTTATATAAATCTGGGACCCCCAGCCCGCCATTACTAATAGAGGGGTACAGCACATTTTTCTTAATCCTGGGGGGGGGAGTTTCCCCATATAAAGGTAAGCATGTCACTTTGCAGTTGCTTGATGTATGTTTTGGATATTTTCAGAGGTAAGCACCGAAATACACTGCTCAAAAAAATAAAGGGAACACAAAAATAACACATCCTAGATCTGAATTAATTAAATATTTTTCTGAAATACTTTGTTCTTTACATAGTTGAATGTGCTGACAACAAAATCACAAAAAAAAAAAATGGAAATCAAATTTTTTAACCCATGGAGGTCTGGATTTGGAGTCACACTCAAAATTAAAGTGGAAAAACACACTACAGGCTGATCCAACTTTGATGTAATGTCCTTAAAACAAGTCAAAATGAGGCTCAGTAGTGTGTGTGGCCTCCACGTGCCTGTATGACCTCCCTACAACGCCTGTGCATGCTCCTGATGAGGTGGCGGACAGTCTCCTGAGGGATCTCCTCCCAGACCTGGACTAAAGCATCTGCCAACTCCTGGACAGTCTGTGGTGCAACGTGACGTTGGTGGATAGAGCGAGACATGATGTCCCAGATGTGCTCAATTGGATTCAGGTCTGGGGAATGGGCGGGCCAGTCCATAGCATCAATGCCTTCGTCTTGCAGGAACTGCTGACACACTCCAGCCACATGAGGTCTAGCATTGTCTTGCATTAGGAGGAACCCAGGGCCAACCGCACCAGCATATGGTCTCACAAGGGGTCTGAGGATCTCATCTCGGTACCTAATGGCAGTCAGGCTACCTCTGGCGAGCACATGGAAGGCTGTGCGGCCCTCCAAAGAAATGCCACCCCACACCATTACTGACCCAATGCCAAACCGGTCATGCTGGAGGATGTTGCAGGCAGCAGAACGTTCTCCACGGCGTCTCCAGACTCTGTCACATCTGTCACATGTGCTCAGTGTGAACCTGCTTTCATCTGTGAAGAGCACAGGGCGCCAGTGGCGAATTTGCCAATCTTGGTGTTCTCTGGCAAATGCCAAACGTCCTGCACGGTGTTGGGCTGTAAGCACAACCCCCACCTGTGGACGTCGGGCCCTCATATCACCCTCATGGAGTCTGTTTCTGACCGTTTGAGCAGACACATGCACATTTGTGGCCTGCTGGAGGTCATTTTGCAGGGCTCTGGCAGTGCTCCTCCTGTTCCTCCTTGCACAAAGGCAGAGGTAGCGGTCCTGCTGCTGGGTTGTTGCCCTCCTACGGCCTCCTCCACAACTCCTGATGTACTGGCCTGTCTCCTGGTAACGCCTCCATGCTCTGGACACTACGCTGACAGACACAGCAAACCTTCTTGCCACAGCTCGCATTGATGTGCCATCCTGGATAAGCTGCACTACCTGAGCCACTTGTGTGGGTTGTAGACGCCGTCTCATGCTACCACTAGAGTGAAAGCAACGCCAGCATTAAAAAGTGACCAAAACATCAGCCAGGAAGCATAGGAACTGAGAAGTGGTCTGTGGTTACCACCTGCAGAACCACTCCTTTATTGGGGGTGTCTTGCTAATTGCCTATAATTTCCACCTGTTGTCTATCCCATTTGCACAACAGCATGTGAAATTGATTGTCATTCAGTGTTGCTTCCTAAGTGGACAGTTTGTTTTCACAGAAGTGTGATTGACTTGGAGTTACATTGTGTTCTTTAAGTGTTCCCTTAGGATTTTGGGAAGAATTAACATCTTAACCGCGTTTATTTTTGCAATCCACGAGAGCATTGCTTTGTTGTATTTGGAGTAGTCAGTTTGCAATTCAGACCTCAATTTTTTAAGGGTTAGTGAGAGTAGGGTAGACAATGAGTTAGTGAGTTCCACACCTAAGTACCGTATCGATTCTGTGGTCCAAACAAAGGGATACTTTTTGCTTAGTACCTGATATAAACTATCTGGCACATTAATAGGTAAAACATTAGTTTTGCTGACATTTAACTTATAATAGGATATTGAGGAATACTGGTTTAATATATCAGTTACAGCCTGAAGTGATGTTGAAGGGCTAGTAAGAGTCAGTATGACATCATCAGCATATAACCCAATGCAATGGGAAGATTTCCCTACTGTGATTCCAGATATTTGCGTGCAGTTCCTTATTTTCTCTGCCAATGGCTCCATAACCAATGTGAATATCAGGGGCGATAATGGGCACCCCTGCCTAGTCCCATTAGTGATAGAAAAAGGTGCAGATACACTAGCTCTGGGTGTCGAGTATAATCCAAGAACAGCTTGCAGAATATGACCTCGAAACCCAAATTTCCTAAGAGTCTGATCCAGAAACCCCCAGTGCACTCTGTCGAATGCTTTTTCAGCATCTAGGGAGACAAAGATCGTGGGGGCTCTGGACCACTCATTTTCCTAGTTCCATCCCTACATTGCCCTACCTGGCACAAAACCCACTTGACCAGGATTTATAACGGCCGGAAGCACCTTGCTGAGGTGAGCTGCCAACATCTTAGCAAAAAGCTTAAGGTCAGCGTTCAGCAGGGAAATTAGCCTAAAATTCTCAGGGGCATCAAGGGTCTTCCCTGGTTTGGGTAGTGTGACTACAGTGGCCTGTAACATTTCAGAGGGAATGTCTCCAGAAGTCATAAAAGCATTATACAACTTAACTAGATAAGGTATAAGCGCTGAGTGGAATGTTTTATAATATTCTGCCGGGAATCCGTCAGGTCCCGGAGCCCAATTAGACGGGGTGTTTTTAATTGTAATGGAGATCTCCTCCGAAGTAACTGGCCTGTTCAGAATACACAAGTCGTCCTCAGGAACTTTGGGAAGCCTAAGGAGTTCTAGATAGGCCGAGATTGCTTCTTCGGAGGGCTGAACAGCGTGACAATCTGATCGTAAATTATAAAGGGAGGAATAATATGCCGCAAAGGCATCGGCTATTTCCTGGGGGTGTGAATACACTTTACTGTTATATTTTAAACTAGTTATCCTAGCTGCAGCTGCTCTACTCTTTAACCACTTAAGGACCACAGGTTTATACCCCCCTAAAGACCAGGCCCCTTTTTCCAAATCGGCACTCCACAACTTTAGCGGTTTATTGCTCGGTCATGCAACTTACCACCCAAATGAATTTTACCTCCTTTTCTTCTCACTAATAGAGCTTTCATTTGGTGGTATTTCATTGCTGCTGACATTTTTACTTTTTTTGTTATTAATCGAAATTTAACGATTTTTTTGCAAAAAAATGACATTTTTCACTTTCAGTTGCAAAATTTTGCAAAAAAAACGACATCCATATATAAATTTTTCTCTAAATTTATTGTTCTACATGTCTTTGATAAAAAAAAAATGTTTGGGTAAAAAAAAAAAATGGTTTGGAAATGGTTTGGGTAAAATCCTAAAGACCTGTGAAATCCTAAAGGTGCTCTTTGGAATGTGGGCCCCTTTGCCCACCTAGGCTGCAAAAAAGTGTCACACATGTGGTATCGCCGTATTCAGGAGAAGTTGGGCAATGTGTTTTGGGGTGTCTTTTTACATATACTCATGCTGGGTGAGAGAAATATCTCGGCAAAAGACAACTTTTCCCATTTTTTTATACAAAGTTGGCATTTTACCAAGATATTTATCTCACCCAGCATGGGTATATGTAAAATGACACCCCAAAACACATTGCCCAACTTCTCCTGAGTACGGCGATACCAGATGTGTGACACTTTTTTGCAGCCTAGATGCGCAAAGGGGCCCACATTCCTTTTATGAGGGCATTTTTAGACATTTGGATCCCAGACTTCTTCTCACGCTTTAGGGCCCCTAAAATGCCAGGGCAGTATAAATACTCCACATGTGACCCCATTTTGGAAAGAAGACACCCCAAGGTATTCAATGAGGGGCATGGCGAGTTCATAGAATTTTTATTTTTTTGGCACAAGTTAGCGGAAATTGATTTTATTTATTTTTTTCTCACAAAGTCTCCCTTTCCGCTAACTTGGGACAAAAATTTCAATCTTTCATGGACTCAATATGCCCCTCACGGAATACCTGGGGGTGTCTTCTTTCCGAAATGGGGTCACATGTGGGGTATTTATACTGCCCTGGCATTCTAGGGGCCCTAAAGCGTGAGAAGAAGTCTGGAATATAAATGTCTAAAAATTTTTACGCATTTGGATTCCTGTGAGGGGTATGGTGAGTTCATGTGAGATTTAATTTTTTGACACAAGTTAGTGGAATATGAGACTTTGTAAGAAAAAAATAATAATTTCCGCTAACTTGGGCCAAAAAAATGTCTGAATGGAGCCTTACAGAGGGGTGATCAATGACAGGGGGGTGATCAATGACAGGGGGGTGATCAATGACAGGGGGGTGATCAGGGAGTCTATATGGGGTGATCACCCCCCTGTCATTGATCACCCCCCTATAAGGCTCCATTCAGATGTCCGTATGTGTTTTGCGGATCCGATCCATGTATCCGTGGATCCGTAAAAATCATACGGACATCTGAATGCAGCCTGACAGGGGGGGTGATCAATGACAGGGGGGATGATCAATGACAGGGGGGTGATCAGGGAGTCTATATGGGGTGATCACCCCCCCCTGGAAGGCTCCAGGGAGACGCCTGTATGTGTTTTGCGGATCCGATCCATCTATCAGTGGATCCGTAAAAATCATGCGACGTCTGAATGGAGCTTTACAGGGGGGTGATCAATGACAGGGGGGTAATCAATGACAGGGGGGTGATCAGGGAGTCTATATGGGGTGATCACCACAGTCATTGATCACGCCCCTGTAAGGCTCCATTCAGACGTCCGTATGCGTTTTGCGGATCCGATCCATCTATCAGTGGATCCGTAAAAATCATGCGGACGTCTGAATGGAGCTTTACAGGGGGGTGATCAATGACAGGGGGGTAATCAATGACAGGGGGGTGATCAGGGAGTCTATATGGGGTGATCACCACAGTCATTGATCACGCCCCTGTAAGGCTCCATTCAGACGTCCGTATGCATTTTGCGGATCCGATCCATCTATCAGTGGATCCGTAAAAATCATGCGGACATCTGAATGGAGCTTTACAGGGGGGTGATCAATGACAGGGGGGTAATCAATGACAGGGGGTGATCAGGGAGTCTATATGGGGTGATCAGGGGTGATCAGGGGCTAATAAGGGGTTAATAAGTGACGGGGGGGTGTAGTGTAGTGTAGTGGTGTTTGGTGCTACTTTACTGAGCTACCTGTGTCCTCTGGTGGTCGATCCAAACAAAAGGGACCACCAGAGGACCAGGTAGCAGGTATATTAGACGCTGTTATCAAAACAGCGTCTAATATACCTGTTAGGGGTTAAAAAAATCACATCTCCAGCCTGCCAGCGAACGATCGCCGCTGGCAGGCTGGAGATCCACTCTCTTACCTTCCGTTCCTGTGTGCGCGCGTTCACAGGAAATCTCGGCTCACGCGAGATGACGCCAATCGGCGTTAGCGTAGCCTGGGGGAGCCGCCGCGATGACGCCTTTCGGCGTTACATTTGCGGCAACTGGTTAATCTGCATGCCAATAATGCTCCTGCTCTATCCCCTGTGTGGTAAAAGTTTGTCTGCATACGCTTCATACCTAGTTCCTGACGATACAAAAGAATGGTCCTAAGCTCAGCTCTACATTCCTGAAGTAAAGCCAATGTGGAGGAGTTGTTGTTTAACTTATGATTATTCTCTGCGGCCTGTAACCGAAATAGGGCATCTTGAATAGCTTTATTTCTGCTCTTGTTCATTCTTGCAGCCATTTGTAATAGGATCCCTCTCATATAAGCTTTGTGGGAAAGCCAGAGATTGTGTACACTAGTATCAGGGAGATCGTTAAACGCCAGGAATTCTTGTAAGGAATCTGTGATCTGCCTAACTCTATCAGGACATTTCAATAGATAAGTATTCAATCTCCATTGTGGACGCGGGAGATTGGGGAGACCATCTTCAATTATAATGCTAACTGGGGCATGGTCCTACCAAGTCGCTCCCCCAATGTCAGACCTTACGACCCTGTGCAGAAGGCCTTTGGAAACTAGGATATAGTCAATGCGAGACTGGGATAAGTGCGCAGTTGATATAAACGTGTAATCTCGCTCCTCACTATGCTGATATCTCCAGATATCGTGAAAGGTAGACTCATATAAAGTCACCTGTAGGTCTACTCGACTATTCACCTGTTTAGACTTACAGTCCAACGCTGAGTTAATCGGTATATTAAAGTCTCCTCCTAGTACTACTTCTCCCACTGCAACTTTCTCCACTTTGTTAAACAGCTTCCTGCAGAAGGCCACCTGTCTGACATTGGGGGCGTAAACAGACACCAAAGTATATGGTTTACCATCTAGACTACACAGTAGAATAACATATATCCCAGCTGAGTCAGTTATACATTTCTGTAAGGAGAAGGCAATATTAGACTTTATTCCAATAAAGACCCCTGCTTTCTTCTTTTTACATGTGTGAGAATGGTGCACCACAGGGAAGCTTCTGTGTTTACATCTAAACGCATCTTTTTCTAGCAGATGTGATTCCTGAACAAAAAGTACGTCACAGTTAGATTTGAGAGCATCCGACCAAAGCTGCGTGCGTCTGTACGGAGAATTTAGCCTGTGCACATTTAAGGACAATATTTTTAACCCCATTGCTTATTTGTAGGAGCTCCCTGTAATGCACCACCCCACACCTCACTGTTTAATCCCGCCATTTCCAGAAATCTGGTAGCACATGTCGCATACATTATGAGTATAGGAACCAACCGAAAAAATAAATTAAAACACATATAAAAAGGAAAATAATGTGAGAACATAATGGTCATCAAAGCGTGTCAAGCCTGACCAAAAAACACTGGTCAAGAGACTAGAGAAAAAACAACAAGTCCAGTCGGGGCAGAGAGTTACAGCTCTCCAATTCGGACCAATAACATCAAAGAAAAAAGAACAGTCAACCGACTACTCCCTGCCGGTGTAAACTCACTTGTCAGGCAACGTCCCATTCCGGTGGAATCTTGTCAGGCAGTGGGGCATCTTCTTTCGCCCGGACAGAGTCCCCGCTGGTAAGGCCCCATTCGGACAGGTGACGAGTCGCCGCTTGAGGCGAGTTGAAAACTTGCAAGCCCCCATTATATGTGACCATCAGCTTTACTGGAAAACCCCAGCGATATTTAATTTGATGCTGTCTCATCACAGCGGTAATCGGGGCGAACTCTCTGCGCTTTGCAAGCGTGGCTGCGGAAAGATCCGGGTATACCGCAATCCCTGTAAAGTCCTCTGATGGGGACGGGTTCTGCCTCAGAACCTTCAGGAACGCTTCCTTTATGGTGTAAAAGTGGATCCTAGCAATAACATCGCGGGGGAGTGAAGGATCCAGACCTTTAGGCTTAGGCACCCTATGGATACGATCTATGATCAGGTCCCTCTCTGTAGACTCAGGTAGTGTCGCTTTTAGCAGTTGCTGCAGAAAATGCTCCAGCTCATGTGCTTCCACCTACTCTAGAATCCCGCGGATTCTAACATTATTCCGCCAGTGTCTATCCTCCAGGTCTTGCAGCTTAGCCGTAATCTTGGCAATATCCTCTTCCATAGCTTCATGGGAATCGATGAGGGTGTTGTGAGAGGCAGCAAATTCAGCCATCTTCCCCTCTAGGTGCGAAGTGCGGTCACCTATGTTTTGAATGTCCTTTCTAAGATCCTTCAAAAGCCCCAGCATGTCTTCCTTCATGGAGGAGCGCAGAGAATCCAGCATAGAGCGCATAACATCTGCAGTAAGCTGCGTGTGTTCAAGGGATTCCCTCTCAATCCCGCTCCTAGCAGCCGAGCTGTGTACAGGCTGTGATGGCGTTCCCGCCGGAGGAGTCAGCGCGCATGATGGAGGTGAGGTCCCTCTCAGGCCCGACTCTGTTGGGGTCGATTTACCGAAGAATTCGGTTAGCTTCGTCGGAGCAGGACGCCTCCGAATCTTCCCCATGCCTAGTGCGCTTTATAAGAACGTCCTGATAAAATTAGGGTGCTGGAGTAGTTGCTGTAAGCCACTTTAAGATGCCTTAGTCCGGAGCAGAAGCGCTATGCGACCGGCGCCATCAGCGATCAGGCCACGTCCCCTGACCTTCATTTCTTAAAGTAATGATGGCCACTCGTTTTTCTTTACTTAGCTGCTTTTTTCTTGCCATAATATAAATTCTAACAGTCTATTCAGTAGGACTATCAGCTGTGTATCCACCTGACTTCTCCTCAACGCAACTGATGGTCCCAACCCCATTTATAAGGCAAGAAATCCCACTTATTAAACCTGACAGGGCACACCTGTGAAGTGGAAACCATTTTAGGGGACTACCTCTTGAAGCTCATCAAGAGAATGGCAAGAGTGTGCAAAGCAGTAATCAAAGCAAAAGGTGGCTACTTTGAAGAACCTAGAATATGACATATTTTCAGTTGTTTCACACTTGGTTGTTATGTATATAATTCCACATGTGTTAATTCATAGTTTTGATGCCTTCAATGTGAATCTACAATTTTCATAGTCATGAAAATAAAGAAAACTCTTTGAATGAGAAGGTGTGTCCAAACTTTTGGTCTGTACTGTATATCTGACAAATCACAGCTTTTAATTGCAAATACAAGTGGCATTGACAACTTTTTTGAGCACAATTTTGCACATGTTGTATTAATGTTTTATATATTTTTATTTATATATTTGACACAACTCTATAAGAACCAATTCTTGTTACTATGTTATCAAGTATATCCAGCAGTTGTATCAATACTATGTAAAAAGTATACCCACCATCCTATTATTTATTTATATATATATATATATATATATATATATATATATATACATATATACACTCACCTAAAGAATTATTAGGAACACCATACTAATACGGTGTTGGACCCCCTTTTGCCTTCAGAACTGCCTTAATTCTATGTGGCATTGATTCAACAAGGTGCTGATAGCATTCTTTAGAAATGTTGGCCCATATTGATAGGATAGCATCTTGCAGTTGATGGAGATTTGAGGGATGCACATCCAGGGCACGAAGCTCCCGTTCCACCACATCCCAAAGATGCTCTATTGGGTTCAGATCTGGTGACTGTGGGGGCCATTTTAGTACAGTGAACTCAATGTCATGTTCAAGAAACCAATTTGAAATGATTCGAGCTTTGTGACATGGTGCATTATCCTGCTGGAAGTAGCCATCAGCGGATGGGTACATGGTGGTCATGAAGGGATGGACATGGTCAGAAACAATGCTCAGGTAGCCCGTGGCATTTAAATGATGCCCAATTGGCACTAAGGGGCCTAAAGTGTGCCCAGAAAACATCCCCCACACCATTACACCACCACCACCAGCCTGCACAGTGGTAACAAGGCATGATGGATACATGTTCTCATTCTGTTTACGCCAAATTCGGACTCTACCATTTGAATGTCTCAACAGAAATCGAAATTCATCAGACCAGGCAACATTTTTCCAGTCTTCAACAGTCCAATTTTGGTGAGCTTGTGCAAATTGTAGCCTCTTTTTCCTATTTGTAGTGGAAATGAGTGGTACCCGGTGGGGTCTTCTGCTGTTGTAGCCCATCCGCCTCAAGGTTGTGCGTGCTGTGGCTTCACAAATGCTTTGCTGCATACCTCGGTTGTAACGAGTGGTTATTTGTCACGGCTGAGGATGGGGATAACCCTCAGCCGTGCGGTATCAGGAGATATAAGGTCGCTACTTGGCCAGTAACACAGAATTAGGGAGCAGGTCACCTCCTAGAGCTTCCCTAATCTGATCCTGACTCCTAGCTGCATGAGCCGCCCTTGAAGGTAGGAGGGCTAATGCTCAGGAACCTTGGATCCCTTCTGACCCTCCGACGATCCCTGTACTAGGAGCTGGGTAGACAGCCCGTTCCTCCTGGACACGGAGTAACAGGAGTCTAAAATGGCCAAGCTATAAAGAAAGGGGAACATAAACAGACATATGGCAATGGCAGGTAAGTGCAACTAGAACCACACTTACCTGCCACAGACACACAACCTGGAACCCACGTGCAAGTGCTGCTGTCCACAAACAACACAAAGGACACCGCACACACAGACATCACACGGGAACCCAGGAAACCATATTCTGCAATAAATAAAGACCAGACAAACATCTTCTAAACACCATACATAAACCTATGACCACAAGGGTGGCCCCCACTGGCAGATGGAATACACAGGAGGCTGCTCCAGCTAACCATGGCTGAAGTACCCCTCAGACAAGTGATGTACACTGAGGCTTTATAGGCCCAAGTGGCCACACCCACACAGACACACCCAGTGTTCACAAACACAGAAGGGATTTAACCCTTCCAACACCAGGCAAGGGAAGATGGACACTTAAAGGGGAATACACACATAAACAAGCACACTTCACCTGTTGCCGCGGGCCATGGCATGCATGGCAATCATGTCCTGGGGATCAGCCATAGGGCTGAGACACTGCCACCACACGCACACAACACCACACGTTGCCACGGGCAACCAAGTGAAGGAAAGCGTCACAAAACATAACACTGGCCATGACATTATTTCAGTCAACGTTGCTCTTCTATCAGCTTGAATCAGTCGGCCCATTCTCCTCTGACCTCTAGCATCCACAAGGCAGTTTCGCCCACAGGACTGCCACATACTGGATGTTTTTCCCTTTTCACACCATTCTTTGTAAACCCTAGAAATGGTTGTGCGTGAAAATCACAGTAACTGAGCAGATTGTGAAATACTCAGACCGGCCCGTCTGGCACCAACAACCATGCCACGCTCAAAATTGCTTAAATCACCTTTCTTTCCCATTCTGACATTCAGTTTGGAGTTCAGGAGATTGTCTTGACCAGGACCATACCCCTAAATGCATTGAAGCAACTGCCATGTGATTGGTTGACTAGATAATTGCATTAATTAGAAATAGAACAGGTGTTCCTAATAATTCTTTAGGTGAGTGTATATCCTCCAATACACGTTATATACAACAGCAATTATTAATAAATACAATCAGCTAGGGGCTCATATTTTATATATTTTATTATAGTATTTTATATTACTTATTAAATATTATTACTTATTAAACACAACATTGTATTATCTAGATCAGATGGTGAGTGCCTGTTTTACTTTATACATTTCAATAAAAAATTTTGGATGATAAGGTGAATCATCTAAAAACAGAGCACCTTGACCACAGACCGGGTACGGGTGAGCCACGATATACTTGTTATTTCATTAAGATATCCAAATGGATGGTGGACGTCACGGGGGCACCTCTGCATAGGTAACAGGAACATAAATTTTAAAAAAATGTCTGTTACATTGTCAGGTGACATTTTTCAAATTTTACCGGATAGAAACCCCTGCTGTGCATAGGTGACAGGGAATACATTTAAGAAATTCTTCTTTAATTGATGTGCGCCACCTCCTTTCATTCAATGCTTAAACATTAACAAGTTGTCCCACATTTGCTCCCCAATAACTTTTCCCACATTTGCTCTTCAGTAATTTGCCCCACATTTGCGCCTCAATAACTTTTCCCACATTTGCGCTTCAGTAAATTGTCCCACATTTGCGCCTCAATAACATTTCCCATATTTCCGCTCGATCCCCAAAAAATGTAATCCATTTATCTCCCTTGGATGTGGTCTCTATTTCTCACGCTCCCTCTCCGGCGTGGAACCCTGATTCGCCGATAACCGTGATCAACATGGTAGGCTCAGAAAAGAACATCGAAAGATGATAGAGAAGATATCCAAATGGATGGTGGATGTCACTGGGGCACCTCTGCATAGCTGACAGAAACATCAATTTAAAAAAATCGTCTGTTACATTGTCAGGTGACTTTGTCCCATATTTCCACTCTATCATTTTTAATTTGAAACAATTAATCCTCCCTTGGATGTGGTCTCTCTTTCTCACGCTCCCTCTCCGGCGTGGAACCCTGATTCGCCGATAACCATGATCAACATGGTAGGCTCAGAAAAGAACATCGAAAGTTGATCGAGAAGATATGCAAATGGATGGTGGACGTCACAGGGACGTGCGATCAGGCAAAAGTTATCTAGAGTCAACAAAGCGGCAGCAGGGCCTCTCCTTGCTAAAGTTTACAAATCAAAAATACCACAGTGACATTCCCTATAATTTTTTATTAATCATTTCAATAACAGGGTATCTTCTGAGTCCGGTATTGTTATTTATCATCACTATCTCCCCGAGTTGGGAGTGGGTAATTGCCGCGCGCCCCCTGCTTAACTTGGAATGTTATGCTTCAATACTTTGTCCCACATTTCCGCTCAATTACATTTAATTCCATCCATTGACTTCCCTTGCATGTGGTATCCTTATCTCAGGCTCCCTCTCCGGCCTGTAACCCTGATTCCCCGCCACCCGTGATCACCATGGTAGGCGCATAAATAAACATCGAAAGTTGATAGAGCAGATATCAATGTGGATCATGAACATCACTGGGACGTGCGACATGGTGGGGCAGTAAGTGTGCACACGCTTACACGAACTGACTGACAGGGGTCAGCCCCTGCAACTTCTGGGTCTCCAAATTGGGCACATGGCCTGAGCCTGCCCTTTACCCCTTGGAGGTGCTGGCCTGCCCTGCAGCCAGTGTATTGTCTGAACATGTGTTTAGCACAGGTTATATTTTCCAATGTTTTTGGGTGTACCCTAATTTAAAAAAAAATTAAAAAAATTTAAAACCAAAAAGCAGTGTAGGCTACCTCCTGCTCCTCCACCGCCGCTTCCACCTACACCGCCACATCCACTGCCTCCTCAACCTCCTTCTCCATATGGACCTCGTCCTCCTAGATCAAGATTATTATTTTTTATTTTTATGTATTTTATGTTATTTAAAGTCATTTCCCTATCCACTTTTGTTTGCAGAGCACTTGCCATGCTCTTAACCTCATTTTGATGCCATTTGCAGCCCTCTAGCCCTTTCCATGACATTTTTACAGCCATTTTAGTGCTCAAAAGTTCGTGTCCCCCTTGACTTCAATGGGGTTCGGGGTCAAGTTTGGGTCCCGAACTCAAACTTTTTTGTGAAGTTCAGCCGAATCCGTCGAACCATCCAGGTGTCCACTCAACTTTAATTCTAACTCCTGAATTATCCTGGGTCTCCTTTGACAGCCAGTGTATTGTCTGAACGTGTGTTTAGCACAGGTTATATTTTCCAATGTTTTTGGGTGTACCCTAATTTAAAAAAAATAAAAAAAAATTTAAAACCAAAAAGCAGTGTAGGCTACCTCCTCCTCCTCCACTGCCGCTTCCACATACACCGCCACATCCACTGCCTCCTCAACCTCCTACTCCATATGGACCTCGTCCTCCTAGATCAAGATTATTATTTTTTATTTTTATGTATTTTATGTTATTTAAAGTCATTTCCCTATCCACTTTTGTTTGCAGAGCACTTGCCATGCTCTTAACTAGGGATGAGCGAACCCGAACTGTATAGTTCGGGTTCGTACCGAATTTTGGGGTGTTCGTGACACAGACCCGAACCAGAACATTTTTGTAAAAGTTCGGGTTCGGCGCTTTCTTGGCGCTTTTTGAAAGGCTGCTTTTCTTATTGTGGTTAACGGTAACAATGAGGAAAACATCTAGTAAGGGACGCGGACATGGTCGTGGTGGTGTTAGTGGACCCTCTGGTGCTGGGAGAGGACATGGCCGTTCTGCCACAGCCACACGTCCTAATGAACCAACTACCTCAGGTCCCAGTAGCCGCCAGAATTTACAGCAATATTTGGTGGGGCCCAATGCTGTTCTAAGGATGGTAAGGCCTGAGCAGGTACAGGCATTAGTCAATTGGGTGGCCGACAGTGGATCCAGCACGTTCACATTATCTCCCACCCAGTCTTCTGCAGAAAGCGCACAGATGGCGCATGAAAACCAAGCCCATCGGTCTGTCACATCACCCCTATGCATATCAGGGAAACTGTCTGAGCCTCAAGTTATGCAGCAGTCTCTTATGCTGTTTGAAGACTCTGCTGGCAGGGTTTCCCAAGGGCATCCACCTAGCCCTTCCCCAGCGGTGGAAGACATAGAATGCACTAACGCACAACCACTTATGTTTCCTGATGAGGACATGGGAATACCACCTCAGCACGTCTCTGATGATGACGAAACACAGGTGCCAACTGCTGCGTCTTTCTGCAGTGTGCAGACTGAACAGGAGGTCAGGGAGGAAGACTGGGTGGAAGACAATGCAGGGGACGATGAGGTCCTAGACCCCACATGGAATGAAGGTCGTGCCACTGACTTTCAGAATTCGGAGGAAGAGGAAGTGGTGAGACCGAGCCAACAGCGTAGCAAAAGAGGGAGCAGTGGGCAAAATCAGAACACCCGCCGCCAAGAGAGTCCGTCTGCTACTGGCCACCGCCATCTGGGACCGAGCACCCCAAAGGCAGCTTCAAGGAGTTCCCTGGCGTGGCAGTTCTTCAAACAATGTGCTGACAACAAGACCCGAGTGGTTTGCACGCTGTGCCATCAGAGCCTGAAGCGAGGCATTAACGTTCTGAACCTTAGCACAACCTGCATGACCAGGCACCTGCATGCAAAGCATGAACTGCAGTGGAGTAAAAACCTTAAAAACAAGGAACTCACTCAGGCTCCCCCTGCTACCTCTTCTGCTGCTGCCTCGGCCTCTTCCTCCGCCTCTGGAGGAACGTTGGCACCTGCCACCCAGCAAACAGAGGATGTAGCACCAACACCACCACCTCCGTCACCAAGCATCTCAACCATGTCACACGGCAGCGTTCAGCTCTCCATCTCACAAACATTTGAGAGAAAGCGTAAATTCCCATCTAGCCACCCTCGATCCCTGGCCCTGAATGCCAGCATTTCTAAACTACTGGCCTATGAAATGCTGTCATTCAGGCTGGTGGACACAGACAGCTTCAAACAGCTCATGTCGCTTGCTGTCCAACAGTATGTTGTTCCCAGCCGCCACTACTTCTCCAAGAGAGCCGTGCCTTCCCTGCACAACCAAGTATCCGATAAAATCAAGTGTGCACTGCGGAACGCCATCTGTGGCAAGGTCCACCTAACCACAGATACGTGGACCAGTAAGCACGGCCAGGGACGCTATATCTCCCTAACTGCACACTGGGTACCCTGTTTCCCCGAAAATAAAACAGTGTGATTCCCCCCTCTGATCCCCCTGTGTCATTTTAAATGATCCCCCTCCCCACCCTGATCACCCTGTGTCATTTTGATATCACCCTGTGTCATTTTAATTACCGTTTTTAGTCTCCCCCCCCCATCTTCACCAGACATCCCCCACCTTCCATCAGATATTCCCCCCCCTACCTGTCACCCTGTCCCCTGTGTGTCCGTGCCAGCCAAGTTGTGAGACTTCATCAGGGCAGAGCGAGCAGCGGGCGGATTAAGGCGGCAGCTTGTCCTGGCGGCGGCTGCGGCCAATCAGTGAGCTCCTTACATTCTGGGGTGGCTTGCTTTATAATCGGGGAGGCCTTATTTTCGGGGGGTGCTTTATTATCGGGGAGGCCTTATTTTCGGGGGGATGCCTTATATCACAGCTATAGGCAAAACTAGAGGTAGGTCTTATTTTCGGGGGATGTCTTATTTTCGGGGAAACAGGGTAAATGTAGTGGCGGCTGGGCCCCAGACGGAGAGCTGTTTGGCGCACGTCCTTCCGCCGCCATGGATCGAAGGGCAACATTATTTGCCTCCTGTATCCTCCTCCTCCGACTCGGCTTCCTCCTCCTCTTCTTCCACCTGCTCATCCAGTCAGCCACACACCTTCACCACCAACTTCAGCACAGCCCGGGGTAAACGTCAGCAGGCCATTCTGAAACTCATATGTTTGGGGGACAGGCCCCACACTGCGCAGGAGTTGTGGCGGGGTATTGAACAACAGACCGACGAGTGGTTGCTGCCAGTGAGCCTCAAGCCCGGCCTGGTGGTGTGCGATAATGGCAAAATCTTGTCGCAGCTCTGGGACTAGCCGGTTTGACGCACATCCCTTGCCTGGCGCATGTGCTGAATTTGGTGGTGCAGAAGTTCATTCACAACTACCCCGACATGTCAGAGCTGCTGCATAAAGTGCGGGCCGTCCGTGCGCGCTTCCGGCATTCACATCCTGCCGCTGCTCGCCTGTCTGCACTACAGTGTAACTTCGGCCTTCCCGCTCACCGCCTCATATGCGACGTGCCCACCAGGTGGAACTCCACCTTGCACATGCTGGACAGACTGTGCAAGCAGCAGCAGGCCATAGTGGAGTTTCAGCTGCAGCACGCACGGGTCAGTCGCACTGCGAAACAGCACCACTTCACCACCAATGACTGGGCCTCCATGCAAGACCTGTGTGCCCTGTTGCGCTGTTTCGAGTACTCCACCAACATGGCCAGTGGCGATGACGCCGTTATCAGCGTTACAATACCACTTCTATGTCTCCTTCAGAAAACACTTAGGGCGATGATGGAAGAGGAGGTGGCCCAGGAGGAGGAGGAGGAGGAAGAGGGGTCATTTTTAGCACTTTCAGGCCAGTCTCTTAGAAGTGACTCAGAGGGAGGTTTTTTGCAACAGCAGAGGCCAGGTACAAATGTGGCCAGACAGGGCCCACTACTGGAGGACGAGGAGGACGAGGATGAGGAGGAGGTGGAGGAGGATGAGGATGAAGCATGTTCACAGCGGGGTGGCACCAAACGCAGCTCGGGCCCATCACTGGTGCGTGGCTGGTGCGTTGCTGGGGGGGAAATGCAGGACGATGACGATACGCCTCCCACAGAGGACAGCTTGTCCTTACCTCTGGGCAGCCTGGCACACATGAGTGACTACATGCTGCAGTGCCTGCGCAACAACAGCAGAGTTGCCCACATTTTAACGTGTGCGGACTACTGGGTTGCCACCCTGCTGGATCCCCGGTACGAAGACAATGTGCCCACCTTACTTCCTGCACTGGAGCGTGATAGGAAGATGCGCGAGTACAAGCGCACGTTGGTAGATGCGCTACTGAGAGCATTCCCAAATGTCACAGGGGAACAAGTGGAAGCCCAAGGCGAAGGCAGAGGAGGAGCAAGAGGTCGCCAACGCAGCTGTGTCACGGCCAGCTCCTCTGAGGGCAGGGTTAGCATGGCAGAGATGTGGAAAAGTTTTGTCAACACGCCACAGCTAACTGCACCACCACCTGATACGGAACGTGTTAGCAGGAGGCAACATTTCACTAACATGGTGGAACAGTACGTGTGCACACCCCTCCACGTACTGACTGATGGTTCGGCCCCATTCAACTTCTGGGTCTCCAAATTGTCCACGTGGCCAGAGCTAGCCTTTTATGCCTTTTAGGTGCTGCCCGGCGGCCAGCGTTTTGTCTGCACGTGTATTCAGCACGCCAGGGGGCGTCATTACAGACAAACGCAGCCGCCTGTCTACAGCCAATGTGGACGAACTGACGTTCATAAAAATGAACCAGGCATGGATCCCACAGGACCTGTCCATCCCTTGTGCAGATAAGACATTTATAACTACCTCCCCTTAACCATATATTATTGTACTCCCGGGCACTTCCTCATTCAATCCTCTTTTATTTTCATTTTACCATTATATTGCGGGGCAACCCATAGTTGAATGAACCTCTCCTCTGTCTGGGTGCCGGGGCCTAAAAATATCTGACAGTGGCCTGTTCCAGTGTTGGGTGACATGAAGCCTGATTCTCTGCTATGACATGAAGCCTGAATCTCTGCTATGGGACCTCTTTCCTCTGTCTGGGTGCCGGGGCCTAAAAATATCTGACAGTGGCCTGTTCCAGCATTGGATGACATAAAGCCTGATTCTCTGCTATGACATGAAGCCTGATTCTCTGCTATGGGGCCTTTCTCCTCTGTCTGGGTGCCGGGGCCTAAAAATATCAGACAGTGGCCTGTTCCAGTGTTGGGTGACATAAAGCCTGATTCTCTGCTATGACATGAAGCCTGAATCTCTGCTATGGGACCTCTCTCCTCTGTCTGGGTGCCTGGGCCTCAAAATATCTGACAATGGCCTGTTCCAGTGGTGGGTGACATGAAGCATGATTCTCTGCTATGACATGAAGCCTGATTCTCTGCTATGGGACCTCTCTCCTCTGTCTGGGTGCCGGGGCCTAAAAATATCTGACAATTGCCTGTTCCAGTGGTGGGTGACATGAAGCATGATTCTCTGCTATGATATGAAGCCTGATTCTCTGCTATGGGACCTCTCTCCTCTGTCTGGGTGCCGGGGCCTAAAAATATCTGACAGTGGCCTGTTCCAGTGTTGGGTGACATGAAGCCTGATTCTCTGCTATGGGACCTCTCTCCTCTGTCTGGGTGCCGGGGCCTAAAAATATCTGACAATGCTCTGTTCCAGTGGTGGGTGACATGAAGCATGATTCTCTGCTATGACATGAAGCATGATTCTCTGCTATGGGACCTCTCTCCTCTGTCTGGGTGCCGGGGCCTAAAAATATATGACAATGGCCTGTTCCAGTGGTGGGTGACATGAAGCATGATTCTCTGCTATGACATGAAGCCTGATTCTCTGCTATGGGACCTCTCTCCTCTGTCTGGGTGCCGGGGCCTAAAAATATCTGACAGTGGCCTGTTCCAGTGGTGGGTGACATGAAGCATGATTCTCTGCTATGACATGAAGCCTGATTCTCTGCTATGGGATCTCTCTCCTCTGTCTGGGTGCCGGGGCCTAAAAATATCTGACAATGGCCTGTTCCAGTGGTGGGTGACATGAAGCATGATTCTCTGCTATGGGACCTCTCTCCTCTGTCTGGGTGCCGGGGCCTAAAAATATCTGACAATGGCCTGTTCCAGTGGTGGGTGACATGAAGCATGATTCTCTGCTATGACATGAAGCCTGATTCTCTGCTATGGGACCTTTCTCCTCTGTCTTGGTGCCGGGGCCTAAAAATATCTGACAATGGCCTGTTCCAGTGGTGGGTGACATGAAGCATGATTCTCTGCTATGACATAAAGACTGATTCTCTGCTATAGGACCTCTCTCCTCTTTCTGGGTGCCGGGGCCTAAAAATATCTGACAATTGCCTGTTCCAGTGTTGGGTGACATGAAGCCTGATTCTCTGCTATTGGACCTCTCTCCTCTGTCTGGGTGCCGGGGCCTAAAAATATCTGAAAATGGCCTGTTCCAGTGGTGGGTGACATGAAGCATGATTCTCTGCTATGACATGAAGCCTGATTCTTTGCTATAGGACCTCTCTCCAATTAATATTGGTTAATTTATTTATTTTTTTATTCATTTCCCTATCCACATTTGTTTGCAGGGGATTTAACCTCTTCACGACCGCAATCTGTATATATACGTGATAGCTGCACATACCCCGTGCAGCTATCACGTGTATAGACGTCAAGCCAGCTCTTTAATCCAAGCGCTGCAAAGCGCTTGGATTAAAGCTTCTGCCCCTGTCCTGCTGCTGTCACGGACAGCATACAGTCTAGTAATGCCAGCAAGGGGCCAATCAGAGTGGCCCCTTGCCGGCAATCGATCCGATTGGTTAGTCTGTGCAGACTAACCAATCGGATCGCGGCAGTGTTAAAATGCCGGTTTCAGGCTCTGATCTGCGCTCTGCAGATCACAGCCTGAAATCGGTAATGTGTCCTGAAGCCCCCGATCTGTGCCCCCTTCTTGTTCTTGTCCTTCTTACCCTGCCCCCGATGCGGTCCGCCCCCTACCGCCCCGATCTGTAATAAATAAAATGCTGCCCCCTGCCCCCGATGCGTCCGCCCCCTCCTGCCCCGATCTGTAATAAGTAAAATGCTGCCCCCTGCCCCCGATGCGTCCGCCCCCTCCTGCCCCGATCTGTAATAAGTAAAATGCTGCCCCCTGCCCCCGATGCGTCCGCCCCCTCCTGCCCCGATCTGTAATAAGTAAAATGCTGCCCCCTGCCCCCGATGCGGTCCCCCTTCTGTGTGTGATGGCGGCGGCTCCATTCCTGAGCTGCCGCCATCAGCAGCGTGTGTCAGCTCTATGCTGACACTGCTGTAACCGCATAGATGCCGCTACTGCGGCATCCATGGGGTTAATAGAGGGAGGGGGCTCTCTCTCTCTCAACCATCAGGGCTGCTGCGATCGCAGCGCCCGATGGTTGCCATGGCAACCGGACGCTTTGCAAAGGCGTCCGGTTGCCATGGCATAGGCGTCCGGTGCTGCCACCTACAGACATCTGATTGTATTATACTTTGCAATGCAAAAGCATTGCAAAGTATAGTACAACCATCAGCCCCACTGGATCTTCAAGATCCAAGAGGAAACTGATAAAAAAAAAATGTGAAAATAATAAAAGTAATAAATAAATAAATAAAATAAATAAATAAAAATGTAAAAAAAAAAATCCTTTTCCTATAAAAAAAACCAAAAAAACTAACAAAAACCACACATATTAGGTGTCACCGCGTCCGTAGCGACCATCTCTATAAATATATCACATCATCAACCCCGTCCAATAAACACCATAAAAAATAAAAACGGTGTAAAAAAATAAGCCATTTTTGTCACCTTACATCACAGAAAGTGCAACAGCAAGCGATCAAAAAAGGCGTATATACCCCAAAATAGTACCAATCAAACCGTTACCTCATCCCGCAAAAAAAGCCCATATTTAAGACAATCGCCCAAAAAATAAAAAAAGCTACGGCTCTCAGATTATGGAGACACTTAAACATCATTTTTTTGGTTTCAGAAATGCTATTATTGTGTAAAACTTAAATAAATAAGAAAAAGTATACATATTGGGTATTGCCACGTCCGTAACGATCTGCTCTATAAAACTGTCACATGACCTAACCCCTCAGATGAACGCTGTAAAAAATAAATAAATAAAAAGGTTCCAAAACAGCCAATTTTTTGGCCACCTTGTCCCATAAAGTGTAATAATGAATGATCAAAAAATCCTATGTACCCAAAAATGGTACCAATAAAAACCTCAACTCTTTCTGCAAAAAATGAGCCCCTGCACAAGACGATCGGTAGAAAAATAAAAAACATATGGCGTTCAGAAAACCAATCCAGCAAAATCTGCCTTCCAAAAACCATACGGTGTTCCTTTACTTCTGCGCCCTGCCGTGCGCCCTTACATCAGTTTACGACCACATGTTGGGTGTTTCTGTAAACCGCAGAATCAGAGTAATAAATATTGAGTTTTGTTTGGCTGTTAACCCTTAATGTGTTAAAGAAAAAAATGTAATAAAATAGAAAATCTGCTAAAAAAGTGAAATTTAGAAATTTCCTCTCCATTTTCCTTTGATTCTTGTGGAACACCTAAAGGGTTAATAACGTTTGTAAAATTGGTTTTAAGTAACTTGAGGGGTCTAGTTTCTACAATGGGGTCATTTATGGGGGTATCTACTATATAGGCCCCACAAAGTGACTTCAGACCTGAACTAGTCCTTATAAAGTGGGTTTTGGAAATTTTCTTAAAAATTTTAAGAATTGCTTCTAAACTTCTAAGCCTTGTAACGTCCTAAAAAAATAAAATACCATTTCCAAAATGATGCCAACATAAAGTAGACATATGGAGAATGTTATGTAATAAATATTTTATGAGGTATCACTTTCTGTTTTAGAAGCAGAGAAATTGAAATTTAGAAAATTGCTAATTTTTATTTATTTTTGGTAAATTTGGGATTTTTTCATAAATAAAGGTGATATATATTGACTCAAATTTATGACTGTCATGAAGTACAATGTGTCACGAGAAAACAATCTCAGAATGGCGTGGATAAGTAAAAGTGTTCCAAAGCTATTACCACTTAAAGTGACGCATGTCAGATTTGTAAATTTTGACCTGGACACTGGGGCATCAATGACCTTTGGTCATGAAAGGGTTAACTACATTTTGTTGCCTTTTGCAGCCCTCTAGCCCTTTTTCTCGGCTGTTTTACAGCCTTTATTAGTGCCAAAAAGTTCGGGTCCCCATTGACTTCATTGGGGTTCGGGACGAAGTTCGGGTCGAGTTCGGATCCCGAACCCGAACATTTCCGGGAAGTTCGGCCGAACTTCTCGAACCCGAACATCCAGGTGTTCGCTCAACTCTACTCTTAACCACAGTTTGATGCCATTTGCGGCCCTCTAGCCATTTCCATGACATTTATACAGCCATTTTAGTGCTGAAAAGTTCGGGTCCCCATTGACTTCAATAGGGTTCGGGTTCGGGGTCAAGTTCGGGTCAAGTTCGGGTCCCGAACTCGAGCTTTTTTGTGAAGTTCGGCCGAACCCGTCGGACCCGAACATCCAGGTGTCCGCTCAACTCTAGTGGTAAGATTTAATTTTCTACCCGCGTGAACCACAGATGACACATTTCAAAGCAAAACAATTGTTATCCAACTTGTGCGTTTAGTACTTGGTTAGTTGACCTATACTGCCTCTGAGAATCTGCTCAAGGCAGGAGACTATCCTATTCCAGTGGAAAGAAGGATTATAACTAGTGTTGAGCGAACAGTTCGAGCATAGTTCGGGTCCGTACCGAATTTTGGGGTGTTCGTGACACGGACCCGAACCCGAACTTTTTCGTAAAAGTTCGGGTTCGGGTTCGTCGTTCGGCATGTATTTTGGCGCATTTTGAAAGGCTGCAAAGCAGCCAATCAACATGCATCATACTACTTGCCCTAAGATGCCATCGCAGCCATGCCTACTATTGGCAAGGCTGTGATTGGCCAAGTGCAGCATGTGACTCAGCCTCTTATAAGCTTGTGCGCACGTCGGGACGTGCTCACTCCCGATGTGAATAGAACAGGGTTAGACGCAGCTGATGCTAGGGCGAGAATAGGCAGGGATAATTGAATAACTGGAAGCAAATTTCTCTCCTCCACCTGTGATTCATCTGAACAACTGCAGCTGAGCTGCTTTTTTGATAGGGATTGGCTATTTTTAGAGTGGCCAGAGTGATTTTTCCATCCACATGTACCCGGGCTGACCGCCGGCCGCCATTTTGCGACTTGTAGTGCTGCAGCAGAAGCTGCCACAGTGTGCATTCCAAAGCTCCAAACAAGTCAGACATCTACACCTGGGATTCAGACCAACAGCGATTTAGCAGCACAGTCCAAGGCTATTTTTTTTAAAGGTTGTGCAGACCATTTTGTGGCACATGTTACTGGGCTGATAGGCGGCGGCTATCTTGGGACTAGTGCTGCAGCACAATCTCTCCCAACGTCCATTAATCACTTGTAATAGTGGTCTGTGCCATAGAAATCCTACATCAGGGACTTGGGTGTGCTTGTGTCACCCCTACTAATACCAGTCCACCTGTAATCCATACAGTGAAAAGCCATAAAGTATTCCAGTGAGGGAATTTTTTTTTTATTTAAAAAAGGCCAAGTTAGTTTATCTGGCGTTCAATATACTAGATACAGTTAGGCCTGCGTTTCATACATCTGGAATTAGCAAACTAATGTGCTGGGGTTGGGAAAACATATATGTACCCATACTAGAATCTGTCAAAGAAAGCAGTACTCACATATAACAGTCATTCCATCTGTAATCCATACAGTCAAAAGACTGAAAGTATTCCAGTGAGGGGATTTTTTTTATTTAAAAAAGGCCAAGTTAGTTTATCTGGCGTTCAATATACTAGATACAGTTAGGCCTGCGTTTCATACATCTGGAATTAGCAAACTAATGTGCTGGGGTTGGGAAAACATATATGTACCCATACTAGAATCTGTCAAAGAAAGCGGTACTCACATATAACAGTCATTCCATCTGTAATCCATACAGTCAAAAGACTGAAAGTATTCCAGTGAGGGGATTTTTTTTATTTAAAAAAGGCCAAGTTAGTTTATCTGGCGTTCAATATACTAGATACAGTTAGGCCTGCGTTTCATACATCTGGAATTAGCAAACTAATGTGCTGGGGTTGGGAAAACATATATGTACCCATACTAGAATCTGTCAAAGAAAGCGGTACTCACATATAACAGTCATTCCATCTGTAATCCATAGAGTCAAAAGACTGAAAGTATTCCAGTGAGGGAATTTTTTTTATTTAAAAAAGGCCAAGTTAGTTTATCTGGCGTTCAATATACTAGATACAGTTAGGCCTGCGTTTCATACATCTGGAATTAGCAAACTAATTTGCTGGGGTTGGGAAAACATATATGTACCCATACTAGAATCTGTCAAAGAAAGCGGTACTCACATATAACAGTCATTCCATCTGTAATCCATACAGTCAAAAGACTGAAAGTATTCCAGTGAGGGAATTTTTTTTATTTAAAAAAGGCCAAGTTAGTTTATCTGGCGTTCAATATACTAGATACAGTTAGGCCTGCGTTTCATACATCTGGAATTAGCAAACTAATTTGCTGGGGTTGGGAAAACATATATGTACCCATACTAGAATCTGTCAAAGAAAGCGGTACTCACATATAACAGTCATTCCATCTGTAATCCATACAGTCAAAAGACTGAAAGTATTCCAGTGAGGGAATTTTTTTTTATTTAAAAAAGGCCAAGTTAGTTTATCTGGCGTTCAATATACTAGATACAGTTAGGCCTGCGTTTCATACATCTGGAATTAGCAAACTAATGTGCTGGGGTTGGGAAAACATATATGTACCCATACTAGAATCTGTCAAAGAAAGCGGTACTCACATATAACAGTCATTCCATCTGTAATCCATACAGTCAAAAGACTGAAAGTATTCCAGTGAGGGAATTTTTTTTATTTAAAAAAGGCCAAGTTAGTTTATCTGGCGTTCAATATACTAGATACAGTTAGGCCTGCGTTTCATACATCTGGAATTAGCAAACTAATTTGCTGGGGTTGGGAAAACATATATGTACCCATACTAGAATCTGTCAAAGAAAGCGGTACTCACATATAACAGTCATTCCATCTGTAATCCATACAGTCAAAAGACTGAAAGTATTCCAGTGAGGGAATTTTTTTTATTTAAAAAAGGCCAAGTTAGTTTATCTGGCGTTCAATATACTAGATACAGTTAGGCCTGCGTTTCATACATCTGGAATTAGCAAACTAATGTGCTGGGGTTGGGAAAACATATATGTACCCATACTAGAATCTGTCAAAGAAAGCGGTACTCACATATAACAGTCATTCCATCTGTAATCCATACAGTCAAAAGACTGAAAGTATTCCAGTGAGGGAATTTTTTTTTATTTAAAAAAGGCCAAGTTAGTTTATCTGGCGTTCAATATACTAGATACAGTTAGGCCTGCGTTTCATACATCTGGAATTAGCAAACTAATGTGCTGGGGTTGGGAAAACATATATGTACCCATACTAGAATCTGTCAAAGAAAGCGGTACTCACATATAACAGTCATTCCATCTGTAATCCATACAGTCAAAAGACTGAAAGTATTCCAGTGAGGGAATTTTTTTTATTTAAAAAAGGCCAAGTTAGTTTATCTGGCGTTCAATATACTAGATACAGTTAGGCCTGCGTTTCATACATCTGGAATTAGCAAACTAATTTGCTGGGGTTGGGAAAACATATATGTACCCATACTAGAATCTGTCAAAGAAAGCGGTACTCACATATAACAGTCATTCCATCTGTAATCCATACAGTCAAAAGACTGAAAGTATTCCAGTGAGGGAATTTTTTTTATTTAAAAAAGGCCAAGTTAGTTTATCTGGCGTTCAATATACTAGATACAGTTAGGCCTGCGTTTCATACATCTGGAATTAGCAAACTAATGTGCTGGGGTTGGGAAAACATATATGTACCCATACTAGAATCTGTCAAAGAAAGCGGTACTCACATATAACAGTCATTCCATCTGTAATCCATACAGTCAAAAGACTGAAAGTATTCCAGTGAGGGAATTTTTTTTATTTAAAAAAGGCCAAGTTAGTTTATCTGGCGTTCAATATACTAGATACAGTTAGGCCTGCGTTTCATACATCTGGAATTAGCAAACTAATGTGCTGGGGTTGGGAAAACATATATGTACCCATACTAGAATCTGTCAAAGAAAGCGGTACTCACATATAACAGTCATTCCATCTGTAATCCATACAGTCAAAAGACTGAAAGTATTCCAGTGAGGGAATTTTTTTTATTTAAAAAAGGCCAAGTTAGTTTATCTGGCGTTCAATATACTAGATACAGTTAGGCCTGCGTTTCATACATCTGGAATTAGCAAACTAATGTGCTGGGGTTGGGAAAACATATATGTACCCATACTAGAATCTGTCAAAGAAAGCGGTACTCACATATAACAGTCATTCCATCTGTAATCCATACAGTCAAAAGACTGAAAGTATTCCAGTGAGGGAATTTTTTTTATTTAAAAAAGGCCAAGTTAGTTTATCTGGCGTTCAATATACTAGATACAGTTAGGCCTGCGTTTCATACATCTGGAATTAGCAAACTAATGTGCTGGGGTTGGGAAAACATATATGTACCCATACTAGAATCTGTCAAAGAAAGCGGTACTCACATATAACAGTCATTCCATCTGTAATCCATACAGTCAAAAGACTGAAAGTATTCCAGTGAGGGGATTTTGCTTATAAAAAATAATATATTTCATTGTGGTGCGAGTTGAATCGCAACAATGAAGAAAAATACTATTAAGGGACGAGGACGCGGTCGTGGTGGTGTCCGTGGAGCCTCTGTTGCTGGTAGAGGACGTGGCCGTTCGGCCCCAGGCGCACACAGTAGGGAACGAACTCCCTCAACTAGCCGGCAGAATGTACCGCAATATCTCGTGGGGCACAATGCCGCTCTTAGGATGGTAAGGCCTGAGCAGGTACAGGCATTAATCGATTGGGTGGCCGACAGTGCTTCCAGCACGTTCACCACATGGTCTTCCACCCAGTCTTCTGCGGAAAGCGCACAGGTGGCACCTGAAAACCAAGCCCATCAGTCTGTCACATCACCCCCAAGCATATCAGGGAAACGGTCTGAGCCACAAGTTATGCAGCAGTCTCTTCTTCTGTTTGAAGACTCTGCTTCCAGGGTTTCCCAGGGGCGTCCACCTAGCCCTTCCCCAGTGGAGGAAGACATACCATGCACTGACGCACAACCACTTATGTCTCCAGATGAAGAGGACATGGGAATACCACCACAGCAGAGTCACCGACTCTCTGATGATGACGAAACACAGGTGCCCACTGCCGCGTCTTTTTGCAGTGTGCAGACTGAACAGGAGGAGGTCAGGGAGGGAGACTGGGTGGAAGACGATGCAGAGGACGATGAGGTCTTAGACCCCACATGGACTGAAGGTCGTGGCGATGACTTTCACAGTTCAGAGGAAGAGGTAGTGGTGAGACCGAGACAACAGCGAAGCCAAAGAGGGAGCAGGGGGCCAAAGCAGACGAGCCGCCGCCCCCAGAGTTCGCCTGCTACTGGACATCGCCAACAGGGACCCAGCCCCACAAAGGCAGCTTCAAAGAGTTCCCTGGCATGGCACTTCTTTAAACAATGTCCTACCGACAAGACCCGAGTGACTTGCACGCTCTGCCATCAGAGCCTGAGGCGAGGCATTAACGTTCTGAACCTCAGCACAACCTGCATGACCAGGCATCTACATGCAAAGCATGAACTGCAGTGGGGTACACACCTTAAAAACCAGGCACTCGCTGAGGCTCCCCCTGCTCCCTCTACCGCTGCTGCCTCGGCTTCCGCCTCGAGAGGAATGTTGCCACCTGCCGAGCAGCAAACAGAGGATGTGCCACCGACACCACCACCACCGCCACCGTCAACTAGCGTCTCCACTATATCACACAGCAGCGTTCAGCTCTCAATATCTCAAACCTTAGAGAGGAAGCGCAAATTCCCCCCGAGTCACCCTCGAGCCCTTGGCCTGAACGCCAGCATTTCTAAACTGCTGGCCTTTGAAATGCTGTCATTCCGGCTGGTGGACACAGACAGCTTCAAAAAGCTGATGGCCATGGCTGTCCCGCAGTATGTGGTTCCCAGCCGCCACTACTTCTCCAAGACAGCCGTGCCTTCCCTGCACATGCAAGTGTCCGATAAAATCAAGTGTGCACTGCGCAACGCCATTTGTGGCAAGGTCCACCTAACCACAGATACGTGGACCAGTAAGCACGGCCAGGGACGCTATATCTCACTAACTGCACACTGGATGAATGTAGTGGCGGCTGGGCCCCCGGCGGACAGTTCCTTGGCGCACGTCCTTCCGCCCCCTAGGATCGCAGGGCATCATTCTCTGCCTCCTGTAGCCTCCTCCTCCTACTCGGCTTCCTCCTCCACTGCTTCCACCAGCTCATCCGGTCAGCCACACACCTTCACCACCAACTTCAGCACAGCCCGGGGTAAACGTCAGCAGGCCATTCTGAAACTCATATGTTTGGGGGACAGGCCCCACACCGCACAGGAGTTGTGGCGGGGTATTGAACAACAGACCGACGAGTGGTTTCTGCCGGTGGGCCTCAAGCCAGGCCTGGTGGTATGCGATAATGGGCGAAATCTCGTGGCAGCTCTGGGACTAGCCGGTTTGACGCACATCCCTTGCCTGGCGCATGTGCTGAACTTGGTGGTGCAGAGGTTCATTCACCACTACCCCAACATGTCAGAGCTGCTGCATAAAGTGCGGGCCGTCTGTGCGCGCTTCCGCCGTTCACATCCTGCCGCTGCTCGCCTGTCTGCGCTACAGCGGAACTTCGGCCTTCCCGCTCACCGCCTCATATGCGACGTGCCCACCCGGTGGAACTCCACCTTGCACATGCTGGAGAGACTGTGCGAGCAGCAGCAGGCCATAGTGGAGTTTCAGCTGCAGCACGCTCGCGTCAGTCGTACTGCCGAACAGCACCACTTCACCACCAATGATTGGGCCTCCATGCGAGACCTGTGTGCCCTGCTGCGCTGTTTCGAGTACTCCACCAACATGGCCAGTGGCGATGACACTGTTATCAGCGTTACAATACCACTTCTATGTCTCCTTGAGAAAACACTTAGGGCAATGATGTTAGACGAGGTGGCCCAGGTGGAGGAGGAGGAGGAGGATGAGGGCTCGTTTCTAACACTTTCGGGCCAGTCTGTTCGAAGTGGCTCAGAGGGAGGTTTGTTTAAGCAGCAGAGGACAGGTTCACAAGTCGCCAGCCAAGGCACTGTACTGGAGGACGAGGAGGATGAGGAGGAGGAGGTGGAGGGGGACGAGGATGACGCAAGTTCACAGCGGGGTGGCAGCCCAGGCCCATCACTGGTGCGTGGCTGGGGGGATACGGTGGACGATGACGATACGCCTCCCACAGAGGACAGCTTGTCCTTACCCATGGGTAGCCTGGCCCACATGAGCGAATATATGCTCCAATGCCTGCGCAACGACAGCAGAGTTGCCCACGTTTTAACGTGTGCAGACTACTGGGTGGCCACCCTGCTGGATCCCCGGTATAAAGACAATGTGCCCACTTTAATTCCTGAACTGGAGCGCGACCGTAAGATGCGCGAGTACAAGCGCACGCTGATAGAGGCGCTCTTGAGAGCATTCCCACATGTCACAGGGGAACAGGTGGAAGGTGAAGGCAGAGGAGTGGCAAGAGGTCGCCAACGCAGCTGTGTCACGGCCAGCTCATCTGAGGGCAGGGTTAGCATGGCAGAAATGTGGAAAAGTTTTGTCTCCACGCCACAGCTATCTGCACCGACACCTGATACGGAACGTGTTAGCAGGAGGCAGCATTTCACTAACATGGTTGAACAGTATGTCTGCACACCCCTCCACATCCTGACGGATGGTTCGGCCCCATTCAACTACTGGGTTTCGAAATTGTCCACGTGGCCAGAGTTAGCATGTTATGCCTTGGAGGTGCTTTCCTGCCCGGCGGCCAGCGTTTTATCTGAACGCGTATTCAGCACGGCAGGGGGCGTCATTACTGACAAGCGCAGCCGCCTGTCCACAGCCAACGTGGACAAGCTGACCTTCATAAAGATGAACCAGGCATGGATCCCACAGGACCTGTCCCTCCCTTGTGCAGAGTAGTCCTTATTAACTGCCTAAAACATGTCTTGTTGTGCTACGGGCCACTTCTTTATTTGATACAAATTTTATGAAACCCACAGTTGAATGAAACTCTTCTCTGTCTGGGCGCCGGGGCCTAACCAGATGAAAGTGGCCGGTTAAACTAACGGGTGACATGAAGCCATAACCTCTGCCATGCTACCTCTGTCTTCTGTCTGGGTGCTGAGGCCTAAGTCAAATAAAGCGGTCTTCTGCTGTGCTGGGGGATATGAAGCTAATCTCTGACCTCTCTCCTCTGTCTGGGTCCAAAGGCCTAAATCACTGAAAGAGGCCTTCTCCTGTGGTGTGTGATATGATGCCAGAATATGTGCTGTGGGGCCTCTCTCCTCTTCCTGGGTGCAGGGGTCAAATAAACTAAATTGTGGCCTACTCCTGTGGTGGTTGATATGATGCCTGATTCTCTGATGTGGAACCTCTCTCCTCTGTTTGGGTGAAGGGGTCAAAGTAACTAAATGGTGGCTTCTCCTGTGGTGGCTGATATGATGCCAGAATATGTGCTGTGGGGCCTCTCTCCTCTTCCTGTGTGCAGGGGTCAAAGTAACTCAATCGTGGCTTCTCCTGTGGTGGCTGATATGATGCCAGAATATGTGCTGTGGTGCCTCTCTCCTCTTCCTGGGTGCAGGGGTCAAAGTAACTAAATGGTGGCTTCTCCTGTGGTGGCTGATATGATGCCAGAATATGTGCTGTGGTGCCTCTCTCCTCTTCCTGGGTGCAGGGGTCAAAGTAACTCAATGGTGGCTTCTCCTGTGGTGGTTAGTATGATGCCAGAATATGTGCTGTGGGGCCTCTCTCCTCTTCCTGGGTGCAGGGGTCAAAGTAACTCAATGGTGGCTTCTCCTGTGGTGGTTAGTATGATGCCAGAATATGTGCTGTGGGGCCTCTCTCCTCTTCCTGGGTGCAGGGGTCAAAGTAACTCAATGGTGGCTTCTCCTGTGCTGATTGATATAAAGCTGATGGTTGTGCCATCTGACATGGTTGCCAGGGTCTGATTCAATGGGGGCCTACTCCTGTGGTGGGTGATCTAAATGCCTGATTCTCTGCTGTGAAACCTCTCTCCTCCGTCTGGGTGTAGGGGTCAAAGTCTTTCAAAGTCGCCTTCTCCTGTGCTGATTGATATGAAGCTGATGGTTGTGCCATCTGACATGGGTGCCGGGGTCCCATTAAATTGTGGCCTACTCCTGTGGTGGTTGATATGATGCCTGATTCTCTGATGTGGAACCTCTCTCCTCTGTTTGGGTGAAGGGGTCAAAGTAACTAAATGGTGGCTTCTCCTGTGGTGGCTGATATGATGCCAGAATATGTGCTGTGGGGCCTCTCTCCTCTTCCTGGGTGCAGGGGTCAAAGTAACTCAATGGTGGCTTCTCCTGTGGTGGCTGATATGATGCCAGAATATGTGCTGTGGGGCCTCTCTCCTCTTCCTGGGTGCAGGGGTCAAAGTAACTCAATGGTGGCTTCTCCTGTGGTGGTTAGTATGATGCCAGAATATGTGCTGTGGTGCCTCTCTCCTCTTCCTGGGTGCGGGGGTCAAAGTAACTCAATGGTGGCTTCTCCTGTGGTGGCTGATATGATGCCAGAATATGTGCTGTGGGGCCTCTCTCCTCTTCCTGGGTGCAGGGGTCAAAGTAACTCAATGGTGGCTTCTCCTGTGCTGATTGATATAAAGCTGATGGTTGTGCCATCTGACATGGTTGCCAGGGTCTGATTCAATGGGGGCCTACTCCTGTGGTGGGTGATCTAAATGCCTGATTCTCTGCTGTGAAACCTCTCTCCTCCGTCTGGGTGTAGGGGTCAAAGTCTTTCAAAGTCGCCTTCTCCTGTGCTGATTGATATGAAGCTGATGGTTGTGCCATCTGACATGGGTGCCGGGGTCCCATTAAATTGTGGCCTACTCCTGTGGTGGTTGATATGATGCCTGATTCTCTGATGTGGAACCTCTCTCCTCTGTTTGGGTGAAGGGGTCAAAGTAACTAAATGGTGGCTTCTCCTGTGGTGGCTGATATGATGCCAGAATATGTGCTGTGGGGCCTCTCTCCTCTTCCTGGGTGCAGGGGTCAAAGTAACTCAATGGTGGCTTCTCCTGTGGTGGCTGATATGATGCCAGAATATGTGCTGTGGTGCCTCTCTCCTCTTCCTGGGTGCAGGGGTCAAAGTAACTCAATGGTGGCTTCTCCTGTGGTGGTTAGTATGATGCCAGAATATGTGCTGTGGTGCCTCTCTCCTCTTCCTGGGTGCGGGGGTCAAAGTAACTCAATGGTGGCTTCTCCTGTGGTGGCTGATATGATGCCAGAATATGTGCTGTGGGGCCTCTCTCCTCTTCCTGGGTGCAGGGGTCAAAGTAACTCAATGGTGGCTTCTCCTGTGCTGATTGATATAAAGCTGATGGTTGTG